>NW_023494800.1:35154030-35276530 GCF_904425465.1 Colossoma macropomum
TTGATTGTTGAATAGTAATGCCTGATGTCCTCTATGTGCTGTTAAATTTTTAGCAAATTTCTCAGCCTTTTCGTACGAACACTGCCTCCTAAAACAGAACGTTCATTGTCTTTTTTCTGTTCTGATGTTCTGTAAAGCTGGTCCGACAGTAGGTATGGGATGATGGGTTTGTGGACAGGTCAGCTCCCGTTGATTCCCCTGAGCCTCTAAATAAACATGTGTATCAGTGTATATGAGTGGTAGTGTGAGAGAGAGCTCACTGTCTAGAGGGGTATTGATCTGTCCAGCAGCTCCAGCAGCACTTTACTCACTGACTGTCAGATTTTCTGTTCAAATATACTACTGTGATCTAATGGAGGGAGGGAGGGAGGGAGGGAGGGAGAGAGGGAGAGAGAGAGAGAGAGAGAGAGAGAGAGAGAGAGAGAGCAGCTCTGCTCTGTTGTTTTCCTTGTATATATACATGCACTTGTGTGTGTATAAATATGTATATTTAGATTTTTTTTTCTTTTCTCTCTCTCTGTTCTCTCCATCTGTCTCTCTATCACTCACTTTCACTTTCTTATTCTCCTTCTCTCTCACACCCCTCTATTTCTCTATTTCTTTCCCTCTCTCCCTTTCTTTCAATGTGTTTCTTTTGCTTTCCCTCTCTTTACCTCCTTTCTCTCTTTCTCTAAATTCAAAGTAGCTTGAACAACAATTATTTTCTGTTAGAGCAAATTAAAGCAATTTGACACTATACAGAGAGAGAGAGAGAGAGAGAGAGAGAGAGAGAGAGAGAGAGAGAGGAAAGAAAGAGAAAGAGGAAAAGAGAAAGAGAGGAACAGAAGGAGAGAGAAAGGCAGAGAGTAGAGTGAAGAGAACGGAGAGAGAGAAAAAGTAGAGAAAGAGAGAAAGAATAGAGAGCATTAGAGAAGAGAAAGACAGAGAAAGAGAGAGAGAGAGAGAGAAAGAGAGAGAGAAAGACAGAGAAAGAGACCAGAGAAGAAAAGAGAGAAAGAGAGGGTAGAGAGTAAAGAAAGAAAGAAGGAAAGAAAGAAAGACAAGATAGCGAGATCCTCCTGATAAAAGCTGAAGTTAAACTCCTCTAAAAGAAACAGAGGAAATATCTTGATCTGTGATTGTTAATGAGCCCCTGAGGGGTCAGGCAGTGTGACAGAGCTGCTGTGTGCTGAGTCAGGGTCAGTGGGCTAAAGGACCGGAGTCAATCCTCCTCACAGTGACACAGCACTTTCGCATCCAGAGGCCTCCTCACTTTGAGTCAGCTTTCTGACCAAATCTGCTGCTGTAAGAATGTGAACTTTCTCCAGACTTCTCACAACCTTTGGGCATTCAATTTCAGCACCTCCATCACTGCATGGGCTCTATGGTTATGGTTAGGGTTAGCAACCACCTGGGATACCATAGATGCCACCTAGTAACACCCTGGCAATCACCTTGGATACCACAGCAACTACCTAGCAACTGCCTAGCAACCACTTATCCAGAGATATCATAGCAGGAACCTAGCAGTGCCCTGCCAACCACCATAGATACCATAGCTGCCACCTAGTAACACCCTAGCAACCACTTTGAAGACCACAGCAACTTCTTAGCAACAGCCTAACAACCACTTATCCAGCGATATCGTAGCAAGAACTGAATAATGCCATGCCAGTCACTGTGGATACTATAGCAACCACCTAGTAACACCCTAGCAACCACCTGGATTACCATAAACTCAACCTAGGAACACCCTAGCAACCACCTTGGATACCACAGCAACTTCTTAGCAACAGCCTAGCAACCACCTATCCAGAGATATCACAGCAAGAACTGAATAATGCCATGCCAGTCACTGTGGATACTATAGCAACCACCTAGTAACACCCTAGCAACCACCTGGATTACCATAAACTCAACCTAGGAACAGCCTAGCAACCACCTTGGATACCAAAGCAACTTCTTAGCAACAGCCTAGCAACCACCTATCCAGAGATATCACAGCAAGAACTGAATAATGCCATGCCAGTCACTGTGGATACTATAGCAACCACCTAGTAACACCCTAGCAACCACCTGGATTACCATAAACTCAACCTAGGAACACCCTAGTAACCTCCTTGGATACCATAGCAACTGCCTAGGAACAGCCTAGCAACCACTTAATGAGAGAAATTATAGCAAGAACCTAGCAATGCCCTGCCAACTACTGTGGATACCATAGCAACCACCTAATAACACCCTAGCAGCCACCTTGGATACCACAGCAACTTCTTAGCAACAGCCTAGTAACCACTTATCCAGAGATATCATAGCAAGAACGGAGTAATGCCCTGCCAATCACCGTGGATACCATAGCAACCACCTAGTAACACTCTTGCAACAACCTGGATTATCATAGACGCAACCTAGTAACAACCTAGCAACCACCTTGGATACCTTAGTAACTGCCTAGCAACAGCCTAGCAACCACTTATCCACAGATATGATAGCAAGAACCTAGCAATGCCCTGCCAATCACTGTGGATACCACAGCAACCACCTAGTAACACCCTAGCAACCACCTGGATTAGCATAGGCGCAACCTAGTAACACTCTAGCAACCACCTTTGAAACCATAGCAACTGCCTAGCAACAGCCTAGCAACCACTTAACCAGAGATATCATCGCAAAAACCCAGCAATGCCCTGCCTACCACCGTGGATAACGTAGCAAGCACCTAGTAACACCCTAGCAACCACCTGGGATACCTTAGCAATAGCTAGCAATCCCCAGAGAGACAGCTTTATAGCAACCAGTTAGCAACACCCAAGAAACCTCCAGGGATAACATAGCAAGCACCTAGCCTCACCCTAGCGACCACCTAGCAATACCCTAGAAACAACCTAACAACCACGCAAGAACCACCTAAAATACCCAAGCAACTGTCTAGCAACACCCTAACAACAATAGCTTAAGCTGCGCAATCACTCTGCATGTTCTTCAGAAAGTACACTTTTCTTTTTAGATGACGAAACTAACCAGAACCAAAATCATAGCAGGATACGACTGTGTCACTTCTGTAACACTGCGGTGTTCACTCTAACCACACGTTCACCCTCTTGTTTCAAAAAAGAGAGAAAGAGGGAGACGGAGAGGAATAAAAGAAAGCAGGAGATGAAATGTGAGGCCTCGCTGTGTCGCTTAGATGGCCAGAATAAGTCAATTAGTCGAGGCAGCCAACAGTCAAGAGGAGATTCCACATGGCAGCCTTAACAAGGACCTCTGAGAACGGCGTCCGACAGCTCGTTAAATTAATCCACAGAGAGAGAGAGAGAGAGAGAGAGAGAGAGAGAGAGAGAGAGAGAGAGAGAAAGAAAAGACTTTTTGCGATACGGTCACAGATATGTTGGATGTCCACAACAAAAGAAAAGAAGCTTGCAAAAAAGGTTTTGAATAAAGCAATAAGCCGCTGTCAAGGTTGTGTTGTTACACTTAAAAATGACTGTATCCCACAATCCACAGTGGATTACTGCTTTTATAAAATAGTGCTAAAATATGATATGATAAAATACACCAGTGTTCAATAAACTTTTATTTATTAAAAATATACACAGAACTGATATTTTCAGGACAGCACCACATGGTCACTACTGTACCAGCACCACACACACTACCATGTGACTACCACTTCAGTGTCACCACAGTGCTGAGAGTGGTCCACCACCCACATAATATCTGGACTGGAGTTCATGTGGTCAGAAACTGACCAATGCTGAATAAGGTGAGTGGAAATACAAGGTAGGCATTTCTAATAAAGTGGCCAGTTGGTGGAAGAACAAGGTAGGTGTTTCTAATAAAGCGGCCAGTTAGTGGAAGTTTAAAGTGCGTGTTTCTAACAAAGTGGCCAGTTAGTGGATTTACAAGGTGGGTGTTTCTAATAAAGTGGCCAGTTGGTGGAAGTACAAAGTGGGTGTTTCTAATAAAGTGGCCAGTTAGTGGAAGTACAATGGAGGTGTTTCTAATAAAGTGGCCAGTTAGTGGAAGTACAAAGTGGGTGTTTCTAATAAAGTGGCCAGTGAGTGGAAGTACAAGGTGGGTGTTTCTAATAAAGTGGCCAGTGAGTGGAAGTACAAAGTGGGTGTTTCTAATAAAGTGGCCAGTTGGTGGAAGTACAAAGTGGGTGTTTCTAATAAAGTGGCCAGTTAGTGGAAGTACAAGGTGGGTGTTTCTAATAAAGTGGCCAGCTGGTGAAAGTACAAGGTGGGTGTTTCTAATAAAGTGTCCAGACAGTGTAAGTACAGGTGGGTGTTTCTATTAAATGGCCAGTGTTTGTATTCAGCTACTCAGCCGCTGTGCTCAATCAGAATGAGCCAATCAGCAGCCTCAGCTGAAGTGAGCTGGCTGAACAAGAGTGGAAAAGGGAAGAAAAAGAGCAGAGAAAAGAACATTAACTCTGCCAGTGAGAGAGAGACAGACGGGGAGAGAGAGAATCAAATCCCTGTGACCCATTTAGAGACAGCATTCTGATCTTCCAGTGGCTTTTTTTTCCTCCTTTTTTCCAGGGAAGTCACCTTAATCCCTTCGCTTTGAAATGCAATTACCACCAGCACACGTGGAATTACTACCCCTGCCAGGCAAAGTGCTAATCTACGCTGTCCTGGGGGGCTGGAGGATGAGGGCTTTGGGCACCATGACATATTGGTGTGTAATTACAGAGGAATAAAAGAAAGCAGCACTGTCAGATCTGTGGTCCTACCTGGCTCTCAGCTAATCTCCACTAGAGCCTCTAGTTATCCACCCACAGTTCACTCAGAAAGCATGTGTTTGCCCTCCGTAAGGTCTATTTAGGCCAGAATTTTCAAATCTAAGTATGGTTATCTATAAACAATCAGTCAACAAAGTCATTACCACATTGTTTACTTAAAAACAAAAAGTGCTCTATAATGTTCATATGATCCACACAGTCACTCTGACAGACTGTAATACACTACAGGAAGGGTAGGGGGCGATATGGCCTCTACTGTTTCATTTAAAAAGCCTCTATAATGTTCATATGATCCACACAGTCACTCTGACAGACTGTAATACACTACAGGAAGTGTAGGGGGCGATATGGCTTCTACTGTTTCATTTAAAAAGCCTCTATAATGTTCATATGATCCACACAGTCACTCTGACAGACTGTAATACACTACAGGAAGTGTAGGGGGCGATATGGCTTCTACTGTTTCATTTAAAAAGCCTCTATAATGTTCATATGATCCACACAGTCATTCTGACAGACTGTAATACACTACAGGAAGTGTAGGGGGCGATATGGCTTCTACTGTTTCATTTAAAAAGCCTCTATAATGTTCATATGATCCACACAGTCATTCTGACAGACTGTAATACACTACAGGAAGTGTAGGGGGCGATATGGCTTCTACTGTTTATTCAAAAAGCTCTATAATGTTCATATGATCCACAAAGTCATTCTGACAGACTGTAATACACTACAGGAAGCGTAGGGGGCGAAATGGCTTCTACTGTTTCATTTAAAAAGCTCTATAATGTTTATATGATCCACACAGTCATTCTGACAGACTGTAATACACTACAGGAAGTGTAGGGGGCGATATGGCTTCTACTGTTTCATTTAAAAAGCTCTATAATGTTTCCGATCATGTTTTCATCATCCTGGGGGGATCTAGTCCCTACAAAGGCTGGATACAAACTGAAAAACACCCATGACCTAAGCCTGTGACCTCTGTTCACGCCCCGATGCTTGCAGCAGTGGTGTAATGCGCGTGTATCTGACAGCCAGTGTCTTGAGTCCATATTGCAGTTCTGTTTCCAGCACACATAAATCTTTCATATTGGAAATAAAGCGTTGTATAATGTACTCTGGGCACCTGGAGCTATTGTTAGTTTAAAACAGAACCACCTTAAAATAACTATAAATACTGGGTAAAGTGTAAAAGACCTAGAGAAACAGGGAAAGATAGGAGAGATGACTGAAGGAAAAATGCTAAGAAAGCGCGGGGTCCCGTGGGAAGCACATAATGAACATTCACTCTTGCTCTTTCTCTCGTTCTTTCTTTTTCTCTCTTGGCTTGCAGTAAACCATTACTGCCAAACAATGCTTTGCCCGTGGCTCTCTCCAAACAGCCTCTCCAGACAGCCAAAGCTTAGCACTCATATAAAAGTAGCCCTCTTGGTTTGTTTCAGTGAATCCTCACTGTTACTATAGTTCTGTCCAAAGTTCTTTAAAATAAGGGTCTTTTTCGTTTTTTTTAAAGACCCTTTCAGGTTTTTGGAGAAGGATTTTTGCAAATAAGATTTTTAAGTGTGAAAAAAACTTATTTTACTCATGTGTCCATCCATATATCCAGCCATCCATCCACCTGACCATCCTTATATCTATCCATCCATTCAGTCCATCCATCAATCTGACCATTAATATATCCAATCATACACCTGACCATCCATATATTCCTCCATCCATGTATATATACATCCATCCATCTAACCATTCTTATATCCAACTGTACGCCTGACCATACATATATCCATCCATCCATGTACATATACATCCATCCATCCACCTGACCATTCTTATATCCAACCACATGCCATTCATATATCCATCCATCCATTTGTCCATCCATATAAATCTAACCATCCATCCATCTGACCATTCTAATATACAATCATAGACCTAACCATCCATGTATATATACATCCATCCATCCGACCATTCTTATAACCATCCATATATTTTAATCCATCCATGAATATATACATACATCCATCCTTCTGACCATTGTTATATCCATCCATGTAAACATCCAACCAGCCATCCATCTGATCACCCATCCTTTTTTCCATCCATGTCTATCTGACCAGCCATATATCCATCCATCCGACCATTCTTATATCCAACCATACACCTAACCATCCATGTATATATACATCCATCCATCCATCTGACCATTCTTATATCCAATCATACACCTGACCATTTATATATCCATCCATCTATTTTCCATCCATGTATATATACACATCCTTCCATCCATCTGACCATTCTTATATCCAACCATACACCCAACCTTCCATATATCCATCCATGTATACATCTGTCCAGCTATCCATCTGATCAACCATGTATATCCAAACCATTTGTCCATCCTTATCTATTTGACCATTCATATATCCATCCATCCATTTGTCCATCCATGTACATATCTATCCAACTGCCCATCTGAACCTTTTGTGTTACCTTTCATATTCGTGATCTACAGAGTCAAAGTTCTACGAAGGCTTGTGGAGCTAACCATAATAGCTAGCACCGAAAAACATTCTCTCATAGATTTAGAACCCTGAGTTCTATATAGATCCATTTCATGCTTAAATGTTTCTTTGCATGGTGAAAATGGTCTTCAGATAGAACATCTTGTATATGGTTCTATACAGCACAAGGGTTCTTCTATTGTTACAAGCTTAACATCATCACAATAGAAGAACCCTTTTTGGTGCTACATTGAACCATTTTCAAAAAGGTTCCATGTAGAACTTAATACAACACATTTTCCATCAATCTGAAGAACATTCACCAGGCAAAGAACCATTTAAGCATGAAAATAGTTCTATATATATAACTTATGGTTTAAACAGAATCATTCCTTTTAGTAAAGAACCCATGAAGAACCTTCTTTTTAAGAGGGTTGAACAGGGGTTTTCAAATCCAGGCCTTGGATCTAGTTTTCTGGTGAAAATCCAGGACCGGAAAGTGGGACCACTTTTGGTTCCCTGAAGAACCTTCAAATGGATAGTTCTTTAAAGAGGCACTTTTGTAAACAAGATGTGTGAATATGAAGAACTTAGACATAGTTTAAACGCGTTATACCAATAAAAGTTTTTTCTTTTAGAGAAGTATTGATCCAAGCTGACCTTTAACCATTATGGCTGCAAGAATAAGCACTAATAATGTCTGGAAAGTTTCCAGCTGTGAAAAATAATAATATATTGCAAGTCAGTTATGGTTTAACAAGCAAATCTTTGGCTTTTTTACCAAACTTTTTGCTCACTGGAGTGGAAGAAAGCATTCCACATGCCCACTAGACCACCACTCACCAAAACTACCTATGACAGAAGTTTGGAAAGGTAGGAACACAGCGCTTAGGCTCTTCCACGGACGCTGTCAGACTCCATGTTGTGCTGTAAAGAAATGAAACTGATGACTATGAGCCAAAGTGGACCAGTCAGACTTGACTTAGCCCTTCTGGATCTGACAGCCAGGCTGTTTTGCCAAAAGCCATCAGGGGGAATTTAGGAGGAGAGGAATCTGGTGTACAGCGCCATCGGAGCTGTAGACATGAGCTCAGCTAAAGGAGGAAGCCCTCCAGCCATTACTCAAGATGTCCCGTCACCTCAATTATTAATGAGCGGACTGAGCACAAGCAGCTACTGAAACTACATACTGCAGAATGCTGGAAACATTCGACGCTAAGACAAAGATAAGCACATCCACATGCACATAAAACATGAACACGGGTCTTACATGTGTATGAGTGAGGGTGGGAGATCGTGTCCAGCATTTAAACAACGACAAGCAGCACTTCTTTTTCTAACTGCTTGCCAACTGCACAGTAACCCTGAGTTTTTTAGGAACCTCCATTGTTGCTTATACAAATTCTTCCTGTTGCGAGAGAGAGAGAGAGAGAGAGAGAGAGAGAGAGAGAGAGTGAAGGTCAAGGTGTGCTGAATAGACAGATGGATGGATGGACAGACAAATGGATTGATATATGAATGGCCAGATGGATGGTTGGATATATGGATGGCCAGACGGAAGGTTGGACATATGAATGGTTGGATGGATATATACAGGTCTGGACCAATGGATAGATGGATATATACCTGGTCAGGTGGCTGGTTGGATATATGGATGGACAAATGGATGGATATATGGATGTTAAGGTGTATGATTGGATATATGGATGGACAAATAGATTGATTAATACCTGGATGGACAAATGGATGGAAAGATACATAGCTGGTCAGGTGGATGGTTGGATATATGGATGTTAAGGTGTATGGTTGGATATATGGATGGACAAATAGATTGATTCATATATGGATGGACAAATAGATTGATTCATATATGGATGGACAAATAGATTGATTCATATATGGATGGACAAATAGATTGATTCATATATGGATGGACAAATGGATGGAAGGACATAGATGGTCAGGTGGATGGTTGGATATATATGGATGGACAGATGGCTGGCTGGATGGATACTCTATTTAAAAAGGTTCTGCAAAGGGTTCTTTGAGCAACGCCTTAAAAGAACCACTTTTGCATCCCAAAAGAAACGTTTAAAAAGTGATTTGTTTGTCTGAAAAACCTTTTAAAGTTTTAAAGAACCTTTACATCATGCAGATAATGCAGAACATTCACATAATGCAGGTTCTATAACAATGTAAGGCTTTTTTCCTAGAACCTTTACATTGTGTGGAGGTTCTTTAAACCACACTCATTAACAAAAATGTTTCTGTAAAAAATCCTCCATTGAAAGGTTGTTTAGGGAACCAGAAGTGGTTCTTCCATGGCATTGCATGAAGAACGCTTCATAGGATCTAAAGTTTTTAAAAGGATACAAATGGATGGATAGACGGAAGAATGGATGCCTGTATGATAAATGAATGAATGAATGAATGAACAGATATACAAACTGTAGGATGTCAGCTTTACTTGCAAACTATACCTGCTAGCTTTGGTTGTTAGCTATGCTAGCGTAGTTGGATTGAGTATTAATGCATACTTTAGACATAAATGCTAATGTTGCTAATAAGGTAAAGTGTTAATATGGACCAGGTAGCATTATGCAAACCAGACAGCGATATGAAATCCTGCAAACTGTCCCTGTTAGCTTTGATTGTCAGCTATGCTAACATTATTGGATGAAGTATAGCACCAGCACAGCATAACACCCCTCATAAAATGAGTTAATCCGAGTCATTCAAAGTCATATTCACTCTTCTGTTAAACTACCATTCTTTGTGATACAATGCTAACAAAACAGAGCCAAACTGCTTGATTCCAGAAGGATGCGGGGCAGCGGGGGGGACGCGTTGGTGCCAAGACCCTGCATATTTCTTAGACACATGCAGGTTTTGTGAATCAGGGACAAGCTAAGTGCATAAATATGAGAATTTAGTGTGCAGCCGGCGACAGCACTGTTTATCTGCCCCAACCAGATGCATCGGCAGCCATTCGCGCGTTTTGTGCCACCCGGCTCATGAATACACCACGCTAAATTAACTCGTATAAACAGACAGAGAAAGACTGAGCAGAGAGAGAGGGAGAGAGAGAAAAAAGGAGATCCAGGAAGAAAAAAGGAGAAATAGATTGCTTATCCATAATTCACACCTTTGCAACTTTTCCCAGGTAAACCAGTCACAGCAAGGCACAACTGGAAGGGGAGGGAGGGCGGGTGGGTTGGGACGGTACGTTCACTTCTTCAGCATGTCTAATTTTGTCTCATTTGGAGCTGGGAGCTTCCAACCAGCTCTAGAGCTTATCATTATACGCGATCCTGAGGAGAACGCCATTCATAAAACATTAAAAACAGCTTTTATTGCGTTTATTATTAAAGCACATTCTCGTCTCGCCTCGGGAAGGACCGGCCCAAGCAGCGGCACGGAGGATGAAACGGAGAAACCGAAGACCTTGGGGGGGTGTGGAGGTGGGGGAACAGACAGAATGGTGAGCATCCCACTGGGGCTTGCAAGGGAGATAGGAGTCCATCACTATCACCTTCAGTCTGAGCACGGGGAAGAAAATAGCCTTCTACGTCCCATTCAGCCGTCCATCCATCAAACCGTCCAGGGATCTCCTCTTCATACACAGCTAATGCGGCATGATAGCCTTCACCTCCAGTCTGCTGCTTTCCATTTCGCTTATGGCACAACAGCTCCAGAAACATGCACCGGTGGCCATTGGGTGGGTTCTACGGCACTCGGAATACTTACTGTAATCTTCAGGCGGTCTTGACAAATGCAAGGTAATTCTCTAGAGTGCACAGCTACACTATAACCCGATCTTAGACTGACAACTCCTGTCAGATAAAAGGGGAAAATAGGGCCTTTCTCGTTGGTTTCAAGCGGAGGCGTTTCTTGTGAAGAAGCCTTTACTGTACCTTTTTATTGCATTCCTTCCAGTCAGAAGGATTTTCACCATCCACTTTATTGGAAACCCGTACCTTGCATTTCCACTTACTGGCCACTTTATGGGGTCCTTTTACCTTATAGGTCCAGTATATAGGTGTACAATTACACACTATAGACCATCAGTGGTCCACCGCCCAGGAAAGCCCAGCCAACAGTGACTCTGAGGTCAGAAACTGACTACTGATGAAGGGCCAGAGCAGGAGTGTTCAACTTCTGAAGAGAATGTCCAGCACAGTTTGGAGATTTCTTGGCAAAAATGCACCCACGACCAGGCAATTAACATTTATTTTGAATCAGGTGTTTTTAAACAGGAAAATCACCAAAGTGTGCTCGACCTAGCCCTCCAGGACCAGAGCTGGCTGGGCTAGAGGATGGCTAACACAAACCATACAACAAGACTAGCAAGGTGGAGGCGTTTCTGATAAAGTGGCCAGGGAGTGTATAAGGAATCATAATAATGAAAAAACTAAAACAATACTACTACTATTACCACTACCACTACTACTAATAATAATATTAGCAACACATTTCTTCTGGTAATTTTGTGACCCTTTCTTACTTTGAAGTAGATCTAGGAGAAAAATGTGACAGCATGTAAGAAGCCTAATCTTTGCCACATTTAAAAAACTGCAGGTCAGTAAAAGTTGTGGTTATAGTATATTGTCTTATGTAATTTGGCCACAAATTGTCATTAATCTAGTGAAAACAAAGGAAAATTGTGAACGTGGTAGGATGTTTTATCTGAGGATCTCAGAGAGCGGAGACCTCACAATGTTTTCCCAAGACCCAAAGCTGTTTTGTCAGATGTCTGAAACCTGATACTGTGGTTGGAGGATGTTCTAAATGCACTCCATAATATAGGCAGGCATGCTGTCTGCCTTTATCCCTTCAAGCATGTTCAACTAGGGCAGCTCAACAGCTGCATTCCTAAAACAACCTCATCCTCAACCTCAAAAACTTTAAACTGCTATTTCCTAATATTTTGGTTAGATTTTACAACATTATCAGCAGGTTTTGCCTAAATAATGTTCTGACAGTTTTCTTTTTACTAACGATTGTTAAAAGCAAATATTGGGAATTCTCGGTTCTGCAGTCCTTGCTTTACTAAAGCTACTCCTCCATTATTCCTGCATGCTGTGGCTAGTGTATACTGTGGTTTATGTGCACTTTGGCAGAAATTTTTTGATGCACTGAATGTTGGTAAGAACTGACGCCAAATATCTTCGGCACAGAACTCAAGTTCAGCTCATCCCACCAGCCAAAAACAAGTGTTTTATAACAGAAATTTAAAAAGAAATACTTTCTCAAATTTCAGACAAAAGTTCTTTTTCTCAAAATAATTACTCATGATTTTGAAATTATCACACTCGGTGAGTAACAATTCCTTTTTTTCTTTCAAATTGGTCATTATTCTGATTCTGAAGTCAAAATATTGACGTTGAAAAAATAAGTCATTTTTTCCACCTAAAGAGTCACAGTTTAGACCTGAAATAAAGGATTAAAAAGCTCTTCTTGCCTACCTGGCGGTAACAGGCTTTCATACAAAAAGCCTGTGAGCCAAACACATGCTTATACTACACTGCTCTAAGTTGAGCCTGTGTTCATTTGCATGGAAGTTCTTAGTAGATAACCCACTAAACTGGCCGCTCCCACCAGCACTAAGTGGCAGTAATTAGTGCCTCTCTTAGTACATCTGCCCACAAATGTGGCATTAATGTATATAACCAAGCAAGTTCAGTTATATTTACATGTGGGAATATTAGTGTTGTGCTGTGGCTTGCACGAAATAAATCAATAAATAAACAATTTTTTTTTTTTTTTTTTTTAAACCAGCCGTAAAAGAGTTTTTACTATGACTGTAGACTGTTACCATGGCAACTTTGTTAGGTGCAGGCCTAAAAGCCACCGTACACTAGACAAGCCGCACCGTGTCGTGAATTGTCTAAAAATCTTGAACCATTGCTTTTGAAGGTACACACAGCGCCATTGACATTTGACAGTTAAACTTCTCTGAGCACCACAGCGCCCCACTTAGCAATTTCTTATTACTGCATAAGATTAAACCCAAAGCGAGACCACAGAAATCAATGGCAGGTGATATGTGGCCTGAAAGGCAGTCAATCTAAAGCCTTTAACTTCTTTTCATAGATACCCATAAAAATGCTATTTTAACCTCAATGCTCGCTAGCAGCTCGACAGAGTCACGGTATTTCACATCCAGAGAGTCAGCAGTGTTCTGGTTAATCTGATAACAGAGTTACAGTATGATTATATTAAAAATGTCGGAGGTGATTCCATTTTCCCAATTTAGTCGTCTCCAATTCCACCCACTAGTTAGGACTCGCCCAATCACACGATACCACCAGCACTAAGAGGGTGAAGGCTAGAACAGGCTTCCTCTGAGACCTGTGAAGCCATCCCACCCACCCAGAGAACGAGGCCAGTTGTGCTCTCTTGGACTCCCAGCCACAGTATGGCCCAGCACGCCCCATGTGCAGTGGCCTTAAGTCTGCAACAAAGTGATGACCCAAAACCAAATAGTACTAGATATTTAGAGCATAGTTTTGTGTTGATTGCCACAAGTTCCGGCCAACCACCATTAACAAAACCCTCGTTGAAGCAGCAGGAACCAGGTGGACCCTACTGTACACTGGTGATGAAATCGCAGCGGGTGGACCGTTGTTACCGCATGTGTCTGTTGGCGTGTTCCAGGCCTGCTAGATGTGCCCTAGTTTATTTAAATGATAGAGCAGCAAAAATAGTTCTGATTATTCCTGGCACACTTTCAGCTGGACCGCAGGGGCCCTGAGTGAAGGTCATTCTCGCCATCCCCCCAACCATCTCTCTCTCTCACTCTCTTACCCATCCTCTCTACCTTACTCTCCCTCACCCCTCCCCAAGTCCCAGTCACCCCTATCTATTCTCTCTCTCTCACCATCTCTATCGTTCATTCTTACATACCCTGGCTGGTCACTAACTATGAGCTACCTCTCCATTATCTCCTGAGGTCAGAACACACACTGCTCACGTATGCAATTATCCCTGACCTTGATAGGCAAACAGGGGCCAGCTCCATCCGGACCTGTCCAGCGTAAACACACAGGCATTCGCGTGCTCAGCAGGAGCAGCAGGGAGTTAGCAGCATGAGTAAGATCTTCTGTCCAACCAGAGCGATGTGTCCAGCACAAGCTAATGGACCCATTTTGCATGCAGGCATTGCGGGTAATGGTGCCGAGCCCCCTACTGGCTTAAGACCTCATTACATTAGTTTTCTAACAGCAGGATTACTTTCATTTTAACGGAACCTGGTGACCTCTATTTTGCATTGTACAGCAGTACTGCTTTGGCTGCGCTGGCCTAAAAAGTTACATCATAATTGAATGATTAAGATATTCTTGTGCAAGTTGCACCAGGTAACATTAAAAAAGACATTGCCATTGTTTGGAAAGATCTCACACAACAAGTAGCAGTTGTGGTGAAGGTGAAGGAGCTTCCTAAAGTTCATTAATAAACAACGTTTGCATGGAAAAAGTTACTATGCCAAGAAAACCCACCGTGAAGCATGAAGGTGGTAGCATCATGATACAGGGCTGCTTCTATTGCACACCATCAAAGGAAATATGAATGGACCGATGTATCGCAAGATATTAGAGGAGAATTTCATCTCATCAGCCAAGAAACTGGGCAGAAGATGGACGTTTCAACAAGACAATGATCTCAAACACACAATAAAAATGACTCAAGGCTGGTTTCTAAAGAAGGTGAAGGTGACAGAATAGACTACCCCAGTGGTCACCAACCCTGGTTCTGGAGATCTGCCTTCCAGCAGAGTGTAGTCCCAACCACAATGTGTCACACCAGCTCCAGATTTTTTACTTCTTTAAACCACAATGCTGCAAAAAGCGACTTACTTCTTATTATAGCCATCCCAAAACTGTAATTGACAGCAACAGCTTAGTACTAATGTTATTCAATGTTATTCATAATGTTATTCATTTGTTGTCTGAATACTTTTCCCCATCATTGTTTATGATTATAATACATATTTTTTTGTTCATATTAAAAAGTACAGTCAAAAGACATTATTTGTCAAAGTTGCGTACAGTCAAAAGTGATCGTAAAATGAGCGCACGCCAATGTTTCAACTTTTGGGGTATCTATTCACTATGATCAAACTCACGTCTGGTAGGAGTGTGTAAATTCGAGCGTCACAGTTTAAAAAAAAATGCTTACTTTCCAGCTAACTAACCAAAACTCTTACCAGTATCGTTCATATATCAGTAACAACAATAATACTAATAACGTGTACGCCTAGCAATCCAATACAAAAGTGGATGTACTTACTTTACATACACATTGATAAACAAATATACCGAGCTACACTACTGACTCCGCCCACAAAATAAACAATACAAAACACAGCTATCAATTAAATGTTACTTTAGAAAAATAATCACAGTACACAATCACATCATTGTACTGCCCTTGAAAATATGAATACATTTTGTTGTTTAGTTCACATTTTATTCTTTGCAGTCATTGCAATTAACCCTATAAAGTTTGGTCCGTAGGGAGAGCAATGCACCACCTACTACCACAGCCATTGGCTCTAGAGCTGCTGAATGCTGTTGTTTTATTGGCTGCCTAACAAAAGATCTGCATGAATTAGGGCGTGTTTCATTTAAATGGTATGTAAATTAGGTGCACTTGATTTCACGCACCGAAGCTGATTCAGCGCTCAAATCTCCACCCGTTTCCACATCTTCCACAACTTCACGAATCTGCCACAGATTCATTCATACGTCATTAAAGGCGGTTAAATCTGCAATTTTGTTATGCAACTTTAAGGGGCAAATATGTGTGTAAATTTGTAAATAAATTTATGCTCTTAAATATCGCTGTTTACTTTTAATGTAAGTCAAAGAAACCCCAAGTCATTTTGGGCCATTTCTATTGGTCCATTCCTCATGAAATTTACACACAATGTAAAGGGCAACAGATATTTTCACATTATGTAAAAAAAAATGAAAAAAATGGAGATACGAGAGCATCAATATATCAGATTATTATTACTTGCAAAATGTTATCCAAAAAAACTCCAAAGAGAACTTTTTCTTCAGTTTTATGACTATTTTACCATCATGAACATTTCTCATAAATAAATGTCTATATTTGTGCTGTAGTCATGGCGACCCCTGGTTCCTATCACCACCACTGTAAAGACATCTGAACCACTTCACACCAAACCTCCCTGAATCTCTCTGATTACATCTCAAATACTGAACTATGGTGGAATTTCCTTTTAATACATGAAGGAGACAAAGCTAAATAAGAGCTAACACAGTCACACAATCATGATGATCAATAACAGATAAACGCCACCGCTAACATGGACGATATTTTTCTTGCCATCTCGCTTTGGTTACTTCTAGCGTGACTGTGGCTTTACCTGAAATACTTTTTGTGCAAACAAGCTCAGGAGATGCTTTCCACCTCACGCTTCCTTTGTTTTTGCACATGTTAATGACGATAAAAGTTCACAGGCAATTAGCGCAGCTCTCAGGCCTGCACACCTTTGCAGAGTCTATCTCCACCACGTTTTCTCCTCACTGCTGCCAAGCTGAATTGCCAAAAACTCTCTTTTGACTTCGCCTGCTGTGAACGTCTCTCCGGCAAATTGCCAAGACAATTAGATGGCAGGCCCAGGTGTTGCCTCCTAGCTTGCTATCTGTTCTGCTCCAGCACTGACGGGAGAACCGAGAGATTGCAGAACGTATTAACTCCTGGGGGGATGTTTCAAAAAGCTCCTCGGCAAGCTGGATGACTTTAGCTAAAAGTGAGCAATGCCCTGTAGGAGCAATAGGAACCTCGGCTCCAAATGGATCAACTTGAGAGTCTATTTAAAGAGTAAATCCACCTTGTTTTCTTGCTAAATTTAGTAGTTATATAGATTGGTTTGGTGTGAAAGATGTCTTTACAGTGGTGGTGATAGGAACCAGGGGTCGCCATGACTACAAGACAATTGTAGACATTTTATTTACTATCAAAACCACTAGTGAACCTACACGAGTCTTCTGAGCTTTCATATGGAATATTGATGGTAAAATTGTTGGGATACTTCTCTGGGATGGATTTAAAAAAGTACAAAAACCTTCTCAAAACTATCATAAAACAGTGTCTCAGTCATCAGGCAGTGAATTCATAACCATTTCATGTAGGAACTTTCTGTGAGGGAGCTTTTAGAGGTGGACGTCTGGTTCCTATCACCACCACAGGTTTCAACAGAACGGAGTTCCAGTTTAATAAAATACAAATAAATAAAAACAGGTACCTGCACTGAATAGTGCAGCATCACACAAACCTCAGGACCTCTAATAGACCAAAGAGGTCTTTGAGGACGATTTGAGGTGATAAACTGAAGCTGTGGCTGTAAAATAAGCAGTTTGCTAAACCTGATTAGGCTGGGCTTGTTGGAAACTCTGTAAGTAGTCTAGTAAAACTATTTAAACCCACTGCCTCTGTTCTCTTCTATAAGAATCCAGTAAAGTGTTATGCAGCTTTTTAAAGCTTCACATATGAAGGAATATGACTGTACCAAAGAGGTTTTACAGGTTTAGGGAAAATAAAGTGTCTGAATGGGTCTCTGGGAGGAAATCAGTGTGTATAAAATCACAGTGAAATATGTGGGATGTGTCACAGGCTGATTGTAGGCAAAGGATGGGACATTATTAATTTTATTACTCAAGATTCAAGAGAGTTACTGTCAAATGCACAGTAAAACAGGCAGTTACTGTACAGTGAAATGTTTCCTTTGATACTCATCTCACACACACACACACGCACACACACACCCACACACACCCACACACACCAGTACTGAATGAATGTGTGAGTCATCCAGTCAGAGTGAGAGGAGTGGACAATGTGTTGATAGAATGTAATAAAATAGTTGATAGATTATTGTTTCTGTTGTTAATACTATTATTATTATTATTATTATTATTATCATCATCATCATTATCATTAGTAGTAGTACAACAGCTATTTTATTTAGTTAAATTGTTTTCTATCTTATTTTCTATGCATTTTGCCTCTTGCTCTCCACTCTAGTTTGTGGTGCATCATTTATCATCATAAATATTATTACTATTATTATTTTAATTATTATTATTATTTTTTTTTACTTTATTTGACCAATGAAGTTGAGTGTTAGCACCAGTTGACTGTTATTTCTTGTTGTTAATACTATTTATTTGTTTGTTTGTTTATTTGTTTGTTTGTATTAGTTTCCATTAAAAGTTTCCATTTTTTCTAGTTTACTTCTGAGGCAAAATTGTTTATGTATATTATTATTATTATTATTATTATTATTATTATTATTATTTACTTTGCTTTTATTATTTAACTTTATTTGACTAATTTGTTGGGTGTTATTATTTATTTATTTATCTATTTATTTATTTATTTATTTATTTACTTGTTTACTTATTAATTTGTATTTGTTATAATGTTACTATTTTATTAGTTATTTTATTATGAATGGGTTACAGAAGTATTTTGTTTACTTATTTTTTCATAGATTTTGCCTTGTCAAGATAAAATGACTAGTTATAGTAATAATAAATAATAACAATAATGGTAATAATAAGAAAAATAATAATAATGCACAACAAGAATACGAGACAAAATATATAACATTTTGCCTCAAAAACAAGCAAGAAACAAAATAAAAAAGTCATGTTCTCCCCTGTAATTTATTATTATTATTATTAGCATCTCATTACTACCTATTACTACAATATGTAGTTTACACACACACACACACACACACTATATATATATATATATGTTTACAGTTTTTCTTTTTTGTGTTTGGCTCTGATTGGCTGCATATTAAAACAAACTGTAGCAGAACTCAAAGCTCTGTGGCTCTGAACCACAGTCTGTAGTGATTATGTTGGTGTGTGAGTGCTGTGGAGCTGCAGACTGTAGTGAGGTGGTAGACTGAAGCCATACACACCTGCACACACCTCTAACTCACACACTGAGAACACGGACAGAGACGCTGATGCAGACGGCTAATCTCGCTCCTTTAAAAGTTCTGTGCTGACAGTCACATCTGGAACCTCCAAGCTAACTAGACACCCACCCATCTATCCATCCACACACACTCACAGCGCTGAGATGTAATTACCCTTTCGAGGTCTGTATCGGTTTCTGCTCCACAGACAGGCGTGACGTTGCTCTGCTATGAGCTTCTGATGTCGCTGACTTCAGAGACAAGTCACAGCGCTCTCTTTCATATCTGCACACACACACACACACACACACACACACACACACACACACACATCCTCGTTTTGCTGTGAGGAGCATTTTGATGTGCTCGACTTCTGAGCTGACACTTCAATTTCAGAAGGTCTTTAAAGGAGACCGCTAGACTCCGGCTAATAAATTCCCCCATTAGAGCAGAGAGAGAGATTCACCAGCACACATACTCGCTCCCTCCAGCTCTATCTCTCGCTCCCCCCTCTCCTCCCCTCCTCCCTCCATCTCTCCGTCTCCTCCATCTCCATCTTCCAAACCAACATATACATCCACCGACCGCTCAGGCTGAAATTGGCCTCTTCGAGTCTTTCCGCGAATGAGAATTTCTATAGGCCCCCCATATCAAAAACACTTTCCATGCTAACGAACTGCAGCTATCTCGGCCTGCATGCCCTTCACAACATCCCTGCACGAAGTCAGCCGCCTCCTGCATGCCTCATTACCGAGCACGGGGAAGGTGTATATTAAAGTAATGCATAAGCTATCCGTTATGGTGCTTGGCCCCGCTAATTACCACCCTAAAACACCCGTTAATGAGAAGAGGGCTTCATAAAAAGAGACCAGCAATTGAATGAAAGGTTGAAGTGATAATGTATTCTCACATTGGGAAACTTTTACTGGTGCTTTTCAGGTCACAAGTTTGTCTTAGGCTTCTCTAGGGTGTTTTGGCACCAGAGCTTTTTCCTGGACTTGCTCTACGAGTTCGGTACGTTTGGTTGAGTGTGAAAGCTGAGAACCGATCTCTGGTCCTCCTAGATTCAGTGGTGTGGGGATCGCATACGGCCATCTCTGGTGTGACCCACTGCACATGTGGGGTTGCATGATTGGTTCATTTTGTGACTGCTTGGACTTCTCCCGTCACTTCCCTTTTGAAGTTTTGTGCTGCCGAAAGGACTGTTGTGGATAAAAACTGCTGTCCTTGACCAGCCTAACCACTGTTAATAATAAAAAGCAGTAAACGGATGAAGCTTGTGCCGACCATTTGCGGAGAAGTGTCTTATGGAATTGTGTGGCTGATCCACAGTTCGGAATTCTTGTGTGTCGAAGCAAACCAGCGATAATGACCTCCTCCCCCAAAACCAGCCCAGAATCGGTCCTTGGTGTGGACTCAAGAATTCAGGATAAGTGTGAAACTGGCCTTAATGAGTCCTGGTCTAATGGCAATGTCAACGGTGAGTCCCTACCAAAACCTTTTTGTTATGAAAACTACCTGGCCAATTGGAAACCCCTCCCTTACTGGTGTACAGTGAAGGACTGTAGGCCTAAGGTCTCCAACCCTGGTCCAGAGTTTAGCTCCAACCTGTATCCAATAAGCTGCTCTGCCCCTTACTTAACTCTAATACATCTGATCCAGCCAATCAGGGACTTGGGAAGAGGTTGATTAGCTGGAGCAGGTGTGGCAAACTGTGGTTAGAACTAGGCTCTGCAAGAAGGAAGCTCTTCAGGAACAGGGCTGGAGAGCACTGCTGTGGCCCAACACAGTTTGTTTTGCCCTCTATCCCTTAATCAATGGTCATTTTTTGACCACAGAGCTGGTCTTGGCTGGGTGGTTTTATGTTCATTCTCAATCCAGCAGTCGAAGTCTATTACTGACACTCCCATAAATGTTGTAGATGCGCCAGTTTTACTTTGTTTGCTGCAGAACATAAAACGTTCAATGCAAATTAAACAACATCACATTCAATGGTCCATTTGATGGAAAAGTGATAGATGTATGAAACCTTGAAAAGCAAAAGGTACCAATTATAGGTGCATATATGGAATCTAAATGGGACAAACAGTGCTGTTTTGAATTCCCTATGGTTGTGATGTCACAACTATAAAACCGCTTACTCATGACTGCCAATACAACCTACACTCTTGAAAATGATGGTTCAGCAAGGGTTCTTTAGTAAAGAAAATGGTTCTACATAAAACCATCAACACTCAAAGACCCTTTGCATCATGAAAGGGTTTTTCAGACTGGTGGAGAAAGTGCTTGTAGATGGTTCTGTACGGAACCTTTTTGAAAATAGTACTATATAGCACCCAAAAGAGTTATTCTATTTTTATAGAACAATGTATTGTACAATGTCAAGCTTGTAATAAAAGAGGAACCCTTTTGGGTGCTATTGGGTGCCATTTTCAAAATGGTTCTATAAAGAACCATCTATAGCATGTTCTCCATCAATCTGAAGAACGCTTTCACAATGCAACACTTCTTCGAGTGTTCATGGTTCTATATAGAACCATTGTCTTTACTAAAGAACCTTTGAAGAACCATCTTTTCTAAGTGTGTACAGCAGAAACAGAAGGACAACAAAGTGCTCCTATATGGTCAGTGGAGCTGATAAGATGGACAGTGATTAGGTGTGATAAGCCAAACTTTTGACTTGTACTGTACATCCAGACCGCAGGTACATCTAAATATAAGCAAACCAGCGATAATAAGCTCCTCCCCCAAAACGAGCTCAGAATCGGTCCTTGGTGTGGACTCAAGAATTCGGGAAACTGGTGTGAAACTGGCCTTAATGAGTCCTGGTCTAATGGCAATGTCAATGGCGAGTTCCTACTAACATCTCTTTGTTATGAAAACTACATGGTCACTTTATTGGAAACCCCTCCCTTGCTGCTGTACAGTGAAGGACTGTAGCCCTGAGGTCTCCAACCCTGGTCCATAGTTTAGCTCCAACCTGTATCCAATAAGCCGCCCTGCCCCTTACTTAACTCTAATACATCTGATCCAGCCAATCAGGGACTTGATAAGAGGTTGATTAGCTGGAGCAGGTGTGGCAAACTGGGCTCCTACATGGTTGGTGGAGCTGATGAATCAGACAGTGATGAGGTGTCTGTGTGAGGACTTTTGACTTGTACTGTACATCCAGACTGCAGGTAGGTCTAAATATAAGCCTGCAACTTTATGTAACCAAGGTGTGTTTACCGGTATACGCAGTCAGATCTCCTCCAACGGAAGGGGAGGCGAGGATAGTCACAACACGGGGGTAAGGTGAGGGAAAAAACAGCGCGGCAGAGAATCGGCACATCAGTCTAGGACAGATGAAAGCAAGTGTTTGTGTGGGAGAAACTCAGAGCAGGATTGATGGCAGCGAGAGGAGACGACGCTTTGAAACCGCAACGATGCTACTGTAAGATTCAGAAGACTTAAACATTCTGCGGGGGAGGCAAAAAACCGTGTTTGTTACTTGTTACTTTTAGAAAAAAAAAAAGAGAAAAAAAGTTTCACGCTTTTTTATTTAGTCTGTATTAAGGATTTGCCTTTCAAAACAGAAAAAAAAACTGTTTTTTCACAATTGTCCGTTAAAAAGCAACACCGACAGCCAGCTGGTGCAGATAAGAAGCTGAGAACCTTTGCATTTGGAACATTTTGACCCCGTTTACACCTGGTAGTTTAATGCGTCTTGAGTATCAGGATTATATCTGGATTGGGATTATCCACAGGTGTGAATGCAGCTGGGCCTGTGCCGCTAAGAGAATCTTCCAACTCAAGTAATCGTGTGGAAAATATTCATGGCAAATAGGAGTTTTATTTGTCAAATAAAAGAATATAATGATACAGCTCAGTTAAAGGGAGTGGGGTCTTTTTTTCTTTGTTTCACCTGTTGGTTGTTTTTTTATTTTATTAGAAAACATTTATATACTTTTTCTTCCAGTAATTTTGAGATGGTTCCCAACACTGCAGCAGATGTGGATGCAAATATAGTAAGCAGAATATTAATCTTTGTCAGATAAAAGTGATGGTTGTAGTATCATTTTTAATCCTTTAAGGGTGGCAATGTTTTTATGTTCTCTTTTCTATTAATAATGCAATTTCTGAATGCTGTTGAGTTTATTCGATATGCAAAGAATTTGTGGACAAGAAAACACAAATATAATAGGAATATAAATCATGTTTTATCATTACTCTGAGTAAATACATCAGTGCTAACCAATCTGAACTGCACCCTGAAAGAGCTTGAAACAGCCTCAGTTCCTCATGGCATGGATTCCACAGGATGTTGATATAATGATTTTTTAGGTGCACTTTCATGCAGTGAATCTCCCATTTAACCACATCCCAAATGAATTCTATTCTATTAGATTCAGATCTGGAGACTGGGAAGACCACTGAAGAACACTGTCATATTCATGAAACCAGTTTAAGACCACTTTTACTTTGTGACATGGTGCATTATCATGCTGGAAGTAGCCATTAGAAGATGGTAAACTGTGGCCATTAAGGGATGTACATGCTCAGCAACAACACTCCAACAGGCTGTGGCATTAAAGCGATGATTGATTGGTGTTAAGAAGCCCATAGTGTGTCAAGAAAACATTCCCCACCCCATTACACCACCTCCACCAGCCTGCACTGTTCACACAAGGCAGGTTGGGTCCATCAAGTCTGACCCTACCATCTATGTGCCTCAGCAGAACTTGAGATTAATTAGACCAGGCTTTGTTTTTCCAGTCCAATTTTGGTCAGCCTGTGCCCACTGCAGCCTCAGCTTTCTGTTCTTGGCTGACAGAAGTGGAACCCAGCATGGTCTTGTGCTGCTGTAGCCCATCCACCTCAAGGTTAGATGCTTCTCTGGTCACCACAATTGTATAGAGTGGTTATCTGAGTTACTGTGGGTACAGGTACAGGTGTTCCAAATAAAGTGCTTGGTGAGTGTTTTGTCTGATGTCTGAAACCTGGCACTGTGCTCTGAAGATGTTTTAAAAGGTTGTGCTAAAATGTATATCCTAACACCAATATCTGCCAGTGCCAGTGGCACCTAACACAGTTTAACAGCCCAGATTCTAGAACAATCTCATCTGTTAGGTACAATAAATGTAGTATTAATGTAGTAAATGAATAAATGCTTTTTAAACCAGTCTTAAGTGAGATTTTACCATCATAACACGCTACTACAGTGGTAACTCAGTTAACTGTCACAGTCCACAGGCCTAAATGCACCCAAGACACATTTCAAGATGTTGTCCAAGACCATTTGGCCATGGTAACTTGAATAGGCAGCTAATTATTCTTCTTGTTATTGACATGCAAAGCTGATTTTTGAAGGGACATCCATTTTAAAATAGGGTAAATATTGGTTCAAATGGTTAAAGTCACATCATCACATTGCAATCCAGATATTAGTCACATGATGTAAATAGGGGGTTGACGGTGTGGGGACATCTGTGAATGTATTTAAGTCTTTGGTGGACCCCCGGTCTGTAAAAACATGAGGATTTGGTGGTTTTTGGGACATTTGGCTGTTCTCCACGAGGAAAAACTCTTATTATTCTCTCACAGAACTGAAACATTTATTAGAAAGAGGCCAAAGCTGATATTTTGGCTGCTTTTGCCACTTGCAGGAATGCCAACAATGCTAACAGCCCACAAAAACCAAATCTCTTCCAAATTTTTTGTCTGCTTTTTCTTTTTCACTTCATTTCTTCTCAGGTAATATAACTTGCATGTTCAAACAACATGAGAAAACAAACTACCCAGTCACTTGCTCCTCATTGTAAATGTCACATTGGCTTTGACTACCTCTCCTGAGACAAAACATTACAGGACCGTTCTCTGCTGCGCCCAGACACATACAATCAAAGCATGCATGTTCTGTGACAAGCAATAAAAACCATCTGCAGTCGACATAAAAAAAGGACGAACAAAACAAAATGAAGGTCTAAAACTCAATAAACTCATCAGAGGAGAAATCAGTAAACAACGCCTGCCATCAAGGACACACGAGACCAAGAGATAGTGAAGTAAAAATAACCTCGACTGTAAAGTCAGTTTAAATGCATCACTTTTCCACCAGTGCCTTTAATTTATCACAGGCTGTGGTTAAGAATGTCAATGAACAGAAATATTATTCTGTCCTGGCTTTACTTCAGAGCAATGTAGACATAACATATATAATCTAATAATCTAAATTATGTATATATTTAAAAATACAAAGAAATATTAAGACAAAATATTATTTAATAATATATTATTAGAAACACGTCCCTTATACTTCACTCACTGGCCACTTTATTAGAAACACCTCCCTTGTGGTTCCTCTCACTGGCCACTTTATTAGAAACACCCACATTGTACTTCCACACACTGGCCACTTTATTAGAAGCACCCATCTTACACTTCCACTCACTGGCCACTTTATTAGAAACACCTCCATTGTATTTCCTCTCACTGGCCACTTTATTAGAAACACCAACCTTGTACTTCACTTACTGGCCACTTTATTAGAAACACCTCCCTTGTACTTCCACTCACTGGCCACTTTATTAGAAACACCCATCTCGCACTTCCACTCACTGGCCACTTTATTAGAAACACCCACCTTGCACTTCCACTCACTGGCCACTTTATTAGAAACACCCCCATTGGGCTTCCACTCACTGGCCACTTTATTAGAAACACCCACCTTGTACTTCCAGTAACTGGCCACTTTATTAGAACCACCTCCATTGTATTTCCTGGCCACTTTATTAGAAACACCCACCTTGTACTTCACTCACTTGTCACTTTATTAGAAACATCTCCATTGTATTTCCACTCACTTGTCACTTTATTAGAAACACCTCCATTGTATTTCCACTCACTGGCAACTTTTTGAGCTCCATCTACCTGATAGCTCCACTATATAGATGTACAATCACAGACTGTAGCCCATCTGTTGCTGCACAATTTATTAATAAAACTCTAGTGTGAAAAACCTCTGGGACAGATGGCTTCTAACTGCAGTGTAACACATGAAATGCCTCACAAGGACAAACAAAACACAGGTGATAACAATAAGAACAAGGAGGGTCAAAAAGGAGTCAGGGAGAGATAGAGTCAGGTTGGAGATTCTGTTACTCAGACAATGGCTGTCCCAAATGAAAACCTTGCATTCAGAAACAGTAAAATGTGAGGAGAGAAATTCCACTTTTACACTCCAGTCTGCGATTTAAACTGGGTTGTTTTAGCTCTTAGTTCTAAACTGCCTCAAGGGCACATCAAGCAGCATCAGCTTGCAGTGTCATATAGAATATTGTGAAGACAAACATTCAAAACACTGCATTACGTAGTCAGAGATAAATGAGCCGTTGATGTTTGAACTGAATTTGAACACAGCCTTTCTGCTACCTCATTAAACATCTATCATAACGTCAAGGAACTTGAGGAAACTTCATCATTAAAGATGCATTATGATACCAAACCATTTGAAATGTGTCTTTGTTATAAACAAACAGAGTTTTGAGGACTGAGACGCTGTTTGCATTTCTTCTGAGAACTTTTTTTTTTAAAATCTAGTTTTATCTAGGCAGAGATGAGCGGTCATAGCTAAGTTATTTTAACAATTACACCTTCTTGATCCATCAATTCAGCAATATTGGTTTTTAAATCAATTATCTAGAATTCCAAGCACCACAGAAGAGCTCATCTCCACAGTCATGTGTAAAGGTTGAGGCCATATTTTGAAGTAAAACACATGTTTTTCTGCAGTTTTAACTGCAATAATCTATACATGACTATGGAATATATGAATTAAATGACATAAAGAAAACAAATAAATATTATAAAATATATAATGAAAGTTGTCGTCCCCAGGAGTCGTGTCACTGGTGTTACTGCCCAACAAAAATCTCTTATTTTGAAATAAAAGTCACACTGATGACATCACTGGACTTCCTTTTCCCTGTTTTCTGAGGATCTATGAAGAAAAGCACATGGTGAGTCCACTGTGTCTTTCAGTTATCAGAGATTTTCTCATTTAGCTCATGATTTCATATGAAGCTTTTAGCTGAAGTCACTGGTGTGACCGACTTTATTCTGAGGTCATTGTGAAAAAATAGATTACAAATGGATTAAATTTCATATTTTAGTGGATATTCCATGACTGACAACATGTGGTTTGATGCTCTGTAGCATTATTGTTCATTAAAAATGTCTCTGGTGTTCCTTTATTATGTGGAACACCAATGAGGATCAGTAACACCAGTGACTCCTATGGAGAGATAGAAAAGTGGACGTTTCTGTAGAACGACCCATATGCTAATTTTGCTGGTGACCTGCTATTCTATTCTTCCCTGTTTTTTCTAGTAGGTGGTCTCAGTACCAAGTGAAATGAAGTGCGGTTGAAGTGCCCCCCCCAGTCTCCATAGTAATGCATGGTCAGGCATCAAGCCAACTTTGACAATGACAAACCCTCAAAAATGGCTGATTCCCTTGGGCAGTACCCTAAATACTGATCTAGAAGGCTCTCTGAAACACACCCTTGGTCACTTCTACCCCACAACACTGACTAGAGCAGAGCAAACTCGAGGGAACTGTGCCTTGCACTGGATCTGCTGGAGATAACGCTCACACCACTCATCCTCATAATGCAGAATCAGCGTAATAGGCAAGCACACACTTTAGAAACGCTGTTTCTGCAGTGATGCCACTAAACTGCTGAGGAGTAATCTGACGTCTCTCTGCAGCAGAAGTAATTACCCCAACTGGCAAATTACCTCTTATTGTCACCTAAACTGCAGGCCCGAGGTCTGGAAGCAGTGCTAACTAAAATACATGGAACACACAGTAATATTTTTATTACTTATTTTTCAAAACATCTGCCTAATTAAATGGTAAGAGGTAAACAGAATCATTCAGAGTGGTTCAGCGTGAAACGCTCTGTTCTAGAGAAACTTACCGACCAAAATTGTTCACAGTGGTGGTGATAGGAACCAGACGTCCACCTGTGCTCACACAGCAGGTAAAAGTGGCTCAAATCTGACCTTTTCCTTCATATGTGACACAAATGTGTGTCAGTGTGAACAGATAAACACACTGAATCTGACATTTTCAATTCCGATTTGAGACGCTTTCATATATGGTGCTGAAATCTGATTCGTATCCGATGCGCGGCAACACGATTCGGTCTGAACAGCAAGTGTTTAAAGAAACAAGCAACGTTTAAAGAATCTGAGAATGCAAACCAAAGAAGTGACCACGCCCTTTTTACGGCAAGCTCGAACTCATTCTGGGTGATGAGCCCAGCTGTCAGTCAATGAAGCTTCATGGTCGCTCCTGTAATGCTGGCGAAGATGAAACTGAAAGCTGGCATGTGAGTCTGAATAAAGTCTTGAGTCTCTGGTGTACGAGTCTGAGTAGAGTCTTGAGTCTCTGGTGTGCGAGTCTGAGTAGAGTCTTGAGTCTCTAGTGTGTGAGTCTGAGTAGAGTCTTGAGTCTCTAGTGTGCGAGTCTGAGTAGAGTCTTGAGTCTCTGGCATTCAAGTCTGAATCAAGTCTTGTGTCTCTGGTGTGCGAGTATGAGTCGAGTCTTGAGTCTCTGGGGTGCAAGTCTAAGTCAAGTCTTGAGTCTCTGGCATTCAAGTCTGAATCGAGTCTTGTGTCTCTGGTGTGCGAGTATGAGTCGAGTCTTGAGTCTCTGGGGTGCAAGTCCGAGCCAAGTCTTGAGTCTCAGGTGTGCGAGTCTGAGTAGAGTCTTCAATCTCAGGTATGCGAGTGTGAATCAAGTCTTGAGTCTCTGGCATACAAGTCCGAGTCAAGTCGTGAGTCTCAGGTGTCTCTGGTATGTGAGTCTGGGCAGAGTCTTGAGTCTCTGGGGTGCGAGTCAAAATCGAGTCTTGAGTCGCTGAGATTCAAGTGAGTGTAGAGTCTCTGGGTTGTAAGTCTTTTTGGCCTAAAATGTACTTTTTAAAATTTGAATTTTTTTCAGATTTATAGCTATTTTACCATCATTATCATTCAAAATAAAACTCGGAAGGTTCACTGATAAACTTGCACCCAATAGCAAATAAAATAGTTGTAGACATCAAGATTTGAGTTTGTTGCACCAGCTGTACGTAGGTTCTACCGTAGAGTAAGTGTTTACGAAGTTCAGGTTTACGCGTTACTAAATGAAAAGGGCTGCGCCACACAGGTTAGTTTTAGTGCTGAGCTCAGTATCTAATAAGTATGTACACCAGCAAGCCGTATACGTGTTGAGGAACACTCTGGATTACTATGTTTACATGTAAGTCACTGAAACATGCTTTGAAACATCAGCAGAATTCTCCTTTAAGCCAGAGCAGAGGAGATGGTTCTTGAATGTGTGCAGTAAGTGATTGCTGAGTTTGGCTCCTGCTGATTCTCTTGCAGAGTTTTATTGCAGCTGTAATCAGAACCACCTGATCCCCCCATTCAGATGCTCTTGAAGGCTTCATCAACTCAAACAGGTGTTCATTAGGAGTGTATAAAGACTTTACTGTCTCTTTACTGTCTGTACATTTTTATTATTTTTGATGTTATAAATGAAAATGTAAAACTAAATGTTGTACTCCGATCCCGGAGATTCAAGGCTTGACTAGGATTCATACCCCAGGCTTGAGACCTGACTCACACCTCAGGGATTCAACTGAGACTCGCATTCCAGAGACTCAAGACTCGACACTGACTCATACCCAAGAGGCTTGAGACTCGACACTGACTCATACCCTAGAGACTCAAGACTCAACTCAGACTTGCACTTGAGAGACTAAATACTCGGACTCACATCCAAGAGACTCGACTCAGCAACTTGACTCAGACTCGCACACCAGAGCCTCAAGACTTAGACTTCCATCCCACACAATCAAGACTTAACTTGGACTTGTACCCCAGGCTTGAGACTTGACTTGCACCACAGAGATTCAAACCCTGACCCTGACTCGCACACCAGAGCCTCAAGACTCAACTCAGACTTGCACCCTAGAGATTTAAGACATGACCCAGGCTTCACAATGGAGACTTAAGACTCGATTCAGACTCGCACAACAGAGACTCAAGACTCGACCTTGACGCACACCCTAGAGACTCAAGACTCAACTCAGACTTGCACCCAAGAGACTCAAGACGTGACCCAGACTCCACAATGAAGACTCAAGTCTCAACTCAGACCCTGACCCTGACTCATACCCTAGAGACTCAAGACTTGGACTCACCCCCAAGAGACTCTACACTGACTTGAACCTCAGCAATTCGACTTGGACTTGCACCCCAGATACTCAAGACTTGGACTCACACCCTAGAGATTCAAGACTCAGACTCACACCCCACACACTCAAGACTTGACTTGGACTTGTAGCCCCAGACTTGCAGCCCCAGACTTGCACACCAGAGACTCAAGATTTGACTTAGACTCACACCCCAGAAATTCAAGACTTGATTCAGACTCGCATGCCAGACATTCAAGACCCGACTCAGACTTGCACACCGAAACATAAGACTCTACTTAGACTTGCACCTCAGACACTTGAGACTCGGCTCAGACTCGTACTCCAGAGACTCAGGACTCAACTTAGACTCGCACCTCAGATATTTGAGACTTGGACTTCAGAGACTCAAGAATTGACTTGGACTCACATGAGGCAACCCATAAATGAGTAGAATCCACTCATCACATAAGCTTTTATGTATGTGTGTACACTCTGTCTCTCTCTCTCTCTCTCTCTCTCTCTTTCTCTCTCTCTCATTGTTTTTGTTCTCTTTGTGTTAATGATTTGTCTTCTTGACGTTAATGAACATGCAGACTCGAACATATTGATCCGCCTGTTCATAGGAGCTCATCTGCTCAGTAAATTATGGAGAACGAGTCCAAGAACCTTCAGAGACAATTAAAAACTCTGACTTTAAAGATGAACTACGCAAAAGGTCCCACGACAGAGACGGCAAAATGATGACTCATCTTCACATCATCTTCACATAATTACTTTGTTTTTGCTTTTTCATTAATTGCTTTTGTTTATGATAAACACAAAGTAAGTTTATTTTAGCTTAAGTGAACCGGTCTTTTTTAAGGCTACACACTTACTTAATTGCAGGGTCAAAAGTGAATATAAATATTTGCCAACATTTGATATTTAGTTACACTTAAATATTAGTTTCCCAACAAATAAGCACAATTGCTTAAAACTATTATGATTTATAATGTAGAATTAAATGTATTTTAGTCAACATTGGATCTTTTCATAATGTGTTTTGGCCACGAGGAAGCTCAAAATCCTAAATCTGGACATTAACATTATGAATCCAAGCAAAGCTGAAATGGTGGTGTTTTGAAGTTATTACAGTCGTGTGAAAAAGTTTAGGCGCCACCGTTCAAATTGCACATTTTGTTGATTTTTTTTTTTTTACTTGAAAATAAGTTCACCTGAATATGGTCATTTTTTTCTGCAGTTTTTATTTGTTTCCTGTATTGAGCCTGTTGGGAAAAATAAATAAAACAAAGTGTAAAATGTGCCATGACCTTTGCACAGGCCACATTTTATTAGTTATTTACTTTCTTAATGTATTAAATTTGGCAAAGTGCATTAACGTGTGGAGAAGTGAGGAATTTACTTAGAAAAACAATTAACCAGAGGTCACTAATAGGCGGACTGTGGTCAGAGTCCGGACCCAGACGCTGTCCTATGCAGACCTGGACCTATAACTGATAAACTATGGAGATTATTTACCCACAGGGTGGTCCTATTTTAATCTGTGTAACTTTTCTAGCCTTTACGGTAGCGTTAGCAGCCCGGGAGACTCACAGACCAATCACATGCGTTGTAAATATCACGCGTGACGCTACTCAGCCAATCAGATCTGTGCATTACGATGAGCACTGAGACTCGAGTGAGTGACGCACACACAGGGGAGGGACGAGGCGAGAAACAGCAGTCAGAGAAGAAAGTGAGTCAGAGGGAAGTTATTTCACATGTCGTGCTCTAAAAAGAGAAAACTGGTGATAAACGTTGTTGATATATCTGAACTGTACTTTATTTGATTTGACATTCAGTTGTTGACTGTATAAGATGTTGATATACCTACTAGGCTACTTCAGTTTACAGTATATGGCACTGAATCATGATGCAAGTTAGACATTATGATGGTCTGGACCTTTGCTTGAGGAGAATTTCTCTAACTGGACCTTATTGAATTTTAATTAAAGACCCCTGCAATAAACCATTTAACTTGACCGAGGGCACCCAAACCTTTGCATATAACTACATAAGGACAATTGCGCATTCACAAGTTCAATAAGCTGCTCCACACATCCCTCCGCCCTTTCCCCTCTCCTAGTGCTCTCATTGGCTGTTGCCCGAATCAGTCATTCAGTTGCACCGCTGACGGTTTTACACCACATAACTCGTGAATGTTTTCAGTCTTGAACCACATCTTTCCCCTCTTATACTATCAGATCATCAGAAGGGGCGAATCAGGGCTTGAAATCACTTCGGGCTAAAAATCCTGCGGTGTAGGCCAGGCTTTATGTAGATGCTAAACAAACCAGTCATTAATTTTATCTTCATCATCTGAAGTGATGTCAATGCCATTAACACCGCTAAGTTGTGATATTCTGACCTTACGTTTAATGAAGACCTCATGATGAGCTACAATGATGCTACAAAGCCACGCTCTGACTGTGGACTCCACATAGAACCATGTTTATTGGCGCTCACACAGAAAGCTGCTGTGGCTCGGTTCCAGGTCAGAACTGCACTCTGTGCATATCTATGCATATTTATAACCCACTGAAAGAGAAGGAAAAATGCACCTGCGTCTTTTGCGCTGCAGTCGACTGATCAGGATAGGGGTTTGGGGGGAAGGCTGGCAAACTGTCGGCATGCTAAAGTGACTTCAGCTACAGTGTGGCTCCAACGTTTAAGCACACCTGCTGAGAACCAGGTTCTGAAGTGCCATAAGTTTATAAAACATATCTATTATAATACACTACAGTTAATTTATTTCACCTGCTTACTTAAAGAATTCTGCCGTTTCATAGCACATTTGTTAGTGTTCATATTCTGTAATGAGTGTCTTCCACCAATCAGGCTTAACATTAAAACTACCTCCTTGTATTGACTCTCATTGTCCATTTTATCAATTCCACTGACCATGTAATTTCACCTTGTAGTTCTACAGTTATAGACTGTAGTCCATCTGTTTCTGTGCATACTTTGCTACCCTGTTCTTCAGTGATCAGGACCCCCACAGGACCCCCACAGAGCAGGCATTATTTGGGTGGTGGATCATTCTCAGCACTGCAGTGACACTGACGTTGTGGTGCTGGTGCGAGTGGATCACACACAGGAGTGCTGCTGGAGTTTTTAAAACACTGTGTCCACTCACTGTCCACTCTATTAGACACTCCTACCTTGTCAGTCCACCTTGTAGATGTAAAGTCAGAGACGATAGCTCATCTGCTGCTGCACAGTTTGTGTTGGTCATCCTCCACAGGACACTGTTGGCTGGATATTTTTGGTTGGTGGACTGTTCTCAGTGCAGCAGCGACACTGAGGTGTTTAAAACTCCAGCAGCACTGCTGTGTCTGATCCACTCGCACCAGCACAACACACACTAACACACCACCACCGCATCAGTGTTACTGCAGTGCTGAGAATGTAAGGTTAAAACCAGCCTTAGGAGCCGATGGTTAAAAGCCTCTGGCATGACACGGCAACTCACACTAAAACATAGCCAAACATGACTGGTCCCCCTTTATAGACTTGGATAAGCCACTGTGTGTAAGAGCATTGAAACTGTGTGCTTCTGGTTGGCGCTAGAGATTTGCTGAAACCAAAGTCCCGCAGCTGGTGAGCGCTTTCTTCCCAGTTGGTTTCAAAAACATCAACCTACACAAAGCATCTCTCTCTCTCTTTCTCTCTCTCTCTCTCACACACACACACACAAGCCACAGCCCTCTTTCCAGCAATGACTGACATGCAACCTCTTAAAAAAGCAGTTTGAATAAGTCATGAGGCCCTTTGAACTTTGAATAGCTGAATTTGTCCCCTGTCACTTGCCATAGCTAAAAAATAAACAGCCCTGCCTCCCTAGGATTTGTCCCTTGTCATTTGCCATAGTAAGAAAAAAATAAATAAATTAAAAAAACAGCTCCTGTGTTGTGGCTTTGTCCCAAAATAGCACGGAGAACAGCTCAAATGCTTTATCTTCTGCGCTCCCCCAGCCTGCAGGCGCTCTATCACAGGGGACGCAGGGATACGGGTTAGTGGAGAAGGGGAACCAGAGGAAAAATATCAAAACTGAGGGACTGGTGAAGGGGAAAGCTCTGAGAACATAAAAATAACTTGGTGGTTTGTCAAGGAGGAATCATTTGGAGTGAAGTACATTTTTTAACATGGACAGGTACATAAACTATTATCAACTAAAATGCTACAATAGGGCCTGTATGTCACTTTGTTGTTTCTTGCGACAATCTGCAAATGAGTCTCCGTCAACTTCGTTAGAAACACCCAGCTTTTACCTCCACTAACTGGCCACTTTATTAGAAACACCCCCATTGGGCTTCCACTCACTGGCCACTTTATTAGAAACACCTACCTTGTGCTTCCACTCACTGGCCACTTATTAGAAACACCCCCATTGGGCTTCCACTCACTGGCCACTTTATCGGAAACACCCACCTCGTACTTCCACTCACTGGCCACTTTATCAGAAACACCCACTTTGTACTTCCACTAATTGGCCACTTTATTAGAAACAATCACGTTATACCTCCACTAACTGGCCACTTTATTAGAAACACCTACCTTGTGCTTCCGCTCACTGGTCACTTTATCAGAAACACCCACTTTGTACTTCCACTAATTGGCCACTTTATTAGAAACACCCACCTTGTACTTCCACTAACTGGCCACTTTATTAGAAACACCTTATAAGTTCACTATACAGGTGTACAATTACACACTGCAGCCTATCTGTTGCAGCACAGCGGCTACATGGTCAGACACCGATGAAGGGCAACAGGATGGCTAACACAAACCTTGCATTAACAGATTGGGCTACAGTATCTAAGTGTACGCCAGCAAGGGAGGGGTTTCTAATAAAGTGGCTGGCGTTTGTGTGTTTGTGCACAGACAGCAGTTTGGTTTATTGCTTTCATCACCCGTACATTTCACGAGCTGAATCAGGTGTGTCGGAGCAGCAGAACCAGTAACTTGTGAAGCACTGTGGGCCTCTGGGACAGGAGCTAGAGATCCATGGCTTATTGGGTAACTATGCCAGATGAAGGAAGGATAGACAAGGTCATTTCTGCCATTTCATAATGCTCTCTTAATCGCTAGTACATGCAAAGTCTGTAGAAATAGCCAGTGTAGCCTGCTTTAAACAATCCCGGAAGGCCAATACTATGGGGCAACAAAGCAGACAAATAAATAAATGCAGTGGGAGAGCTGAGGGCGGCTCTTTGTGTGGTTATGGGGCTGCAGTTTGTGACCTTCACTGCGCTTTACTCAGAAAATAAATCAAATATCACACAGGGGGCTCTTTTGTCATGTTTGTCTTTCTCTCTGTCTCTCTCTCGCTGATTTTCTCAGCCAGCCTCTCCTCATCTCTGCCCTTCTCTCATTACTTTAGACCACTCTGCCTCTCACCTTTTTCGATTTTCTTACCTCCCATCTTCCCAGTTCTCTTTTTATTTCCTTTTCTGCAGCAGAATTTTCAGGCAATAACTGACTGGTTCCCCTTACTCTGATCTGTGGTTCTACCTGTGCTCAGCAACTTCTCCACAGTTCTATCTGTCTTTGACTAGTTCCCCTTGCTCTGATCCACAGTTCTTACTATGCTCAATGGGTTACCTTGCTCCAATCTATAAGTGTATCTGTGGTCAACTGGTAACCCTTGCTCCAACACAAATCTATCTCTGTTCGGCTGGTACCCCCTTGCTCTGAAAAACAGTTCTATCTGGGTTTGACTGATTTCCCTTGCTCTGATCAACAGTTCTATCTGGGTTTGACTGATTCCCCTTGCTGTTATCTACAGTTCTATCTGGGTTAGACTGGTATCCCCTTGCTCTGATCAACACTTATTTCTGGGTTTGACTGATTCCCCTTGCTCTGATCGACAGTTTTATCTGCAATTAACTGATTCCCCTTGCTCTGAGGATAACTTCTATCTGTGGTCTACTGGAAACCCTAGCTCTGATCCACAGTTTTTTTTCTGTGCTCAACTGGTTCCCCTTGCCCAATCTACAGTTCTATCCATGGTCAACTGATAAGACACTCCCTAGCTTTGATCTACAGTTTTATCTGTACTCGACTGGTATACCTTGCTCCCATCTACAGTTCTATATGTGCTCAATAGGTTCCAATTGCTCTGATTCACCGTGCTAATCGTGCTTGACTGGTTCCCCTAGCTCTGATCTACAGTTCTATCTATGCTCCACTGGTTCCCCTTGCTCTGATCTACAGTTCTGTCTGAGCTTGACTGGCTCCCCTGCTCTGATATACTGCCATGTCTGCGGCTTCTGGACGTATAAAAGGTAACAGAGCAGGACGGATGGAAATGAGCTCAGCTCTGGTGCTTTTAACCAGACAGGAGAGACTCGTGATTTACAGCTTAAAGATCTAGAGCCCAGATTAATAAAGCATTTCAGAGTACTGGGGCTGGACAAGAGTGACAGGGATCACCCCAAACTGGGAAGAAATCTGATCCCAGATCAGCACTCCTCAACCAAAATGACTAATAAAAAAGTCTCAAGTTCTGTTCCAGTCTTAAGAGTTGAATCCATCTTAAACACTAGAGGCATTTATTAACTCAGCAGGAAGGTCCCAATCAAACGGTATTGCACATTATTGACCACAGGCTGCTGTTGAACAGAGATTTGGATGGCAGGCCATTCTCTTACAAGGGTCATTAAACATGCTGGGTAAGAAGTTCAATGCAAGTGTAAAGCAGGATTACAACTTTTGGAAACATGAACATACACTCTGACTTTTCCAAGACGTTTCAGCTTAGTGAATTAATTTAGTTTAGAGTCATTCAAAGTCACTGCAAATTATGTTTTTAACACTTTGGAGGACAAAATAAGCCATCAAGAATCTTGTCTGTCAGTGTCCCAAACAAGCTTGTAAAAAACTTGTACATCAGGGACTGCAAACAGGTTCAGTTTACAGTTGAGACAGAAATGTTTGGGCAACAGTTGTGTTCAGAGAGTATTTGGTCAAGCTCCAGTCAGTTTTTTACAGGATTCTGTCAACTTAATCAGGTTTGGATTTCAGCCAATTTTGGACAATTTTGTCAAGCTACAGATGAGTAAGACAATTTTGTTGGGATACAAATAGGTTTGGACAATATTTTACTGGGCTATAGCTGAGTTGCGGCAAATTTTGTGAGGCTACAGTCCAGTTATAGTACTCTGTCAGGCTGAAGCTGGGTTCAGACAGAATTTAGTCAGCACACATTCAGCTTTGAACAGAATTTTTGACAGGCTACAACTGAGTTGGGGCAAAATTCTGTTGGGCTACAACCAATTTGGGACAATTTTGTCAAGCTACAGACAAGTAAGACATAATTCTGTCAGACTACAGTCGGGTTCAGAGAAAATTTTGTCAGCATACATTTGGGTTTGGAGAGAATTTTGTCAGGCTACAGTCGCACTGAGACAATTTTGTTTGCTGCAGTTGGGTTCAGACAGAATTTTGTTGGGCTATAGTTGGTTCAGACAGAATTTTGTTGGGCTATAGTTGGGTTCAGACAATTTGTTGGGCTACAGTCGGGTTCCAACAGAATTTGTTGGGCTACAGTCGGTTCAGACAGAATTTGTTGGGCTACAGTCGGTTCAGACAGAACTCTGTTGGGTTGCAGTCACAATGGAACATCATTTTGTTGGCTACAGCTGGGTCCAGACAGAATTTTGTTGGGCTATAGTTGGGTTCAGATAGAATTTGTTGGGCTACAGTCGGGTTCAGACAATTTGTTGGGCTACAGTCGAGTTCCGACAGAATTTGTTGGGTTATAGTTGGGTCCAGACAGACTTTGTTAGGTTATAGTTGGGTTCAGACAGAATTTGTTGGGCTACAGTCGGGTTCAGACAGAATTTGTTCGGCTACAGTTGGGTTCAGACAGAATTTGTTGGGCTATAGTTGGGTTCAGATAGAATTTGTTGGGCTACAGTCGGGTTCAGACAATTTGTTGGGCTACAGTCGAGTTCCGACAGAATTTGTTGGGTTATAGTTGGGTCCAGACAGACTTTGTTAGGTTATAGTTGGGTTCAGACAGAATTTGTTGGGCTACAGTCGGGTTCAGACAGAATTTGTTCGGCTACAGTTGGGTTCAGACAGAATTTGTTGGGCTACAGTTGGGTTCAGACAGAATTTGTTGGGCTATAGTTGGGTTCAGACAGAATTTGTTGGGCTACAGTTGGGTTCAGACAGAATTTGTTGGGCTGTAGTTGGGTTCAGACAGAATTTGTTGGGCTATAGTTGGGTTCAGACAGAATTTGTTGGGCTACAGTTGGGTTCAGACAGAACTCTGTTGGGTTGCAGTCACAAAGGAACATCATTTTGTTGGCTACAGCTGGGTCCAGACAGAATTTAGCTGGGCTGTAGTTAAGTATAGAGAAAATGTCGTCATGCTACAGTCAGGTTCAGACAAAAATTGTTTGGGCTACAGTTGGGTTGGGAAAGAATTTTGTCAGACTACAGTCAACTTGGGACAGATTTATTTGCGTTACAGATGAATTGGGGTTGAATTTTGTCAGGTTGCAGTCAGTCTGGGACAAATTAGTTGAGCTACAATTGGGTCAAAACTTTGTTTTGTGGCTTGGTCAGGTATGGACAGAAAATTGCTGGGCTGCATTTTGATTTGGGCAAAACTTTGTGCTACACTCAAGTTGAGACAGAATTGCTTCGGGCTACAAAAAAAGTTGGGACAAAATTATGTGTGGCTGCAGTGAGTTGGAACAGAATTTTGTCAGACTACAGTCGGGCTGGCACAGAATTTTGCTGCGCTTCACTTGGGTCAAACTCTGTACCGTGGCTCGGTCAGGTATGGACAGAATTTTGTCAGGCTATATTCAGGTGCAGACTGAAACTTCAGGCCCAATTTAAGCTCTGAATGGCAGGCGTTTCTCATAAAGTGCATGTTGAGTGGATATGTTCTTAAATAATCCCACTCAAAGGTTATGTTTCTCCATCCACCAGAGGTTGCTGTCAGCAGCCCAGCAGGCAGTTATTAGATTAAGGAACTCTGGCATGCGTCCATTGGCTTTGAAAGCTTAAGCATACACAAAGCATGAAGAATAATCCTTCTCCACAGCTCACAAACCAATACCCGAAGAGTGACCACAGCATTCAACTTCCACCCATCTCATCATATACATATCACATACACATCATAGCCGACAGCTGTGGCCTGCTGTAATGTCAGCGCTAATGCGGATGGCATCTCGCCTATCTAACGGCATCTTTAATTTCCTCTTATATGCAGCCACACATGCACACACACACACACACACACACACACACACACACACACACACAAAATGACAAGTTCTTTTTTTTCCTCTCCACAAAACAGCCCCGCTGCGGCTTCTGCTTTCCCATAATCCTCGGCGGCACGCTCCTTTCATGTGTCGCCATCAAAGCCGAACGATGGGAGGGGAGTGCTTATTTAAATCTTGCGCAGCGCCGCTTGCGACGTCTGTATAAAAGGTGGCGATACGAGAATAATAACTCATTTCAAAGTCGTACAGCAATTACGGGCATTTTTTTTCTCCAGCGTGGTGTTTTGAATGATTTGCTTTGTTTGCCGCTGATCCCTGCAGCCACTCATATTGGTGTGTTCCCTCCACTGTTCACAGGCGCTATTAATCAAGTGTGAATAATTGATAAACCGTGTTGGGAAAACAATGACACTTCCTCTTTAGAGAAAAACTAATGATCCTTAAAGCAGAGGTTTCTATTTACATACAGAGAGAGAGAGAGAGAGAGAGAGAGAGAGAGAGAGAGAGAGACTTATGTAGTATGCAAGGCAACAGAGTGCTAGTTTGACTTGGAGAAAAGGCTAAAAGAGAATAAGATAAAGCAGATTCTCTAAGATTTCAGGCTATTCGTGTGTGCAATGAGAGAGAGAGAGATGCTACTAAAAGCCTTTCTGTGTCGAACGCCCCGTGCCACAGAGAGAAAGGTGGTCAGATCTTTGAGAGCTTTCAAAAGGTTTAGAGGATCATAAAGGCCAAATAGGAGATCAATTTGGGACGGCTTGAACTAATATGCACACTTCTGAGAAACAGAGAGAGAGCGAGAGAGAGAGAGCGAGAGAGAGAGAGAGAGAGAGAGAGAGAGACCACCCTTCAGTTATTTTCAGTCAAAGCCGTTGAGTACAAGTGATTTTTCAGCATCAGGAAAAAAAGCACAAAACATACATTTAACAAAAATGACACAAACACATCAACAACTCGATATAAAATCATTTTTACAGTCCACTTTACCTTCATTACAGCGTCCATTCTTTTCAAGAGACTCTCTTTCTGTTCCTCAAAGAATCTGCAGACACACCTCCAAAGTTCAGTCTTAGACGCTGGTTGATCTTTTTCTGAAGTAATCAAACACATTCAGTGATGTTGAGGTCTGGACTCTGGGGCGGTCAGTCCGTTGTTCTGAGAGCACCAGCAGCATCTTTGTTTGATTCGCAAACTGCTAGTCAGTTAAAGGTGAGTCTGAATCGAGTGGTAAGTCAGTTAAAGGTCAATTTGAGTCAGGTCTCAATTCAGTTAAAGATGAGTGCGAGTTGGGTCTTGAGCTAGTTAAAGTCTGAGTCAGGTCATGTGTCAGTTAAAGGCCAGGCAGAGCCAGGTCACAAGTCAGTTAAAGACAGTAAGACTCAGTTAAAGGTGGGTCTGAGTTAGATCACAAGTCAGTTAAAGGTGAATCACAAGTCACTTAAAGGCAGTACAGAATCAGTTAAAGATGGGTCATGAGTCAGCTAAAAGCAAGTCCGAGTCAGGTCATGAGTCGGTTAAAGGTGAGTCAGTTAAAGTCTGACTTTTCAGACTAATTTCAAATTAAACAGGCATCTGCTCAGACACCCGTAGAAACCTTCGCACTTTAACTTTTAACTTGAGTTTATACTTACATTTATTTCAAATAAATAAACATTATTATAAGTAATTGCACATTTTCATGGCTCTCCTGAGGTCAGACCTCCTGACATGGTAAACTGAACTGTTCTGACCACGACTCAAACATCTCATTTTTTACTACATTTGTTAAAGGGCTACTGACCTTGGCATTGCACCATGAAGGTCACTTGGGCTCTTCTTTATGATGCAATGTCCTGGCTCCTCTTTTATGAAAACACGTCAAAATACAAGTCCTTTGTTTTTGGTTGTGCCGCCTGACAGTTTTTTTTCAGTGAGTTGAGCACTTTTAACTTTGTCTTATTTTGCAACATAGATTTCATTTTAAAGTTTTCAAACATAAAATAATGCCAAAAGTATTCTAATTTAGAAATTGATAACTAAATTACCTTTTTTGATAGTTTATTCAATCAACCTATATGGTTGAAAGGTTGCGCCAGCTGGCCTTTTTTAGACTTTTAGAGGTCAAAAAGAAATGAAATTGAATTTTATATGGATGCACTGAAAATTGTTTCACATATAATTGGAATAAATTGATACACATCATGTATTTATTAAATTATTTTTTGGGAAAATAATGCACTGCCTGTCATGTCAATAACCCGCAGATAGAATGGGTTCACTGCTGGCTGGCCATGGAATCAAGAGCAGTGGTCCTGAGCGTGTGGACAGGGATATTTTTAGGTGGGTAGATGGACTGAGGACGGGAAGACAGGATCGAGTCAATGGAGCGGAAGAGGAAGGACAAAATATTCATCAATAATCGAGCAGCTGTGAAGCCCCAGAGGTGAGCTGTCACAAGCAAACACGTCAAGTATGATACAGAGAAAAGCCCAGAGAACACACACACACACACACACACACACACACACACACATATCTATACCTCTACACACAGATACACACATACAGAAGAAGATGTCTGCCTGTACATCATGTACACCCATAAACACTCCCTATATGGAAAAAAATATATGGACATGTATTTTTATATATTTGAAATACATTTCAAATACATTGCAGTTCATGCTGAAATACATTCCAAACACTGAAATTAATTTCAGAACATATTGCCATATTAACCAAATATATTTTAAAATGCATCTATCTATTACACATAGAAATGTACCATAAAAAATAAATGTATGTAAACGTGTTTATCAAATACATTTGAAAATATATGAACACAGCCGAAATCCTGTCTAATGCACTTCACTTTTTGCTACCTTTGTATTCCAGTATCTAAATTTTAAATATGATCAAATGATCCTTTAACATGTCAGAAGTGAGTGTTGTAGGTATTGACACTCTGTGAAAATGCAGTTATGATCTGATATCTTGTTTATGTGAAATACACTGTGTGTGAGAGTCTGACTGCAGACGTACATGGTTAACGTAAATTACAATGCAGATCACAGAAGTCAGTACTGTTCATGCACCTCATGTATACGACGATCAGGCATAACATTCTGACCACCTCCTTGTTTCTACGCTCATTGTCCATTTTATCAGCTCCACTTACTATATAGGTGCACTTTGTAGTTCTACAGTTACAGACTGTAGTCCATCTGTTTCTCTGATACTTTGTTAGCCCCCTTTTACCCTGTTCTTCAGTGGTCAGGACCCCCATGGACCCTCACAGAGCAGGTAGTATTTGGGTGGTGGATCATTCTCAGCACTGCAGTAACACTGATGTGGTGGTGTGTTAGTGTGTGTTGCGCTGGTACGAGTGGATCAGACACAGCAGTTTCACATACGCATCATAGCATGTCAATCAGGCCGAGTGTTTTCGTACAGCTTGGCTTTATACAACACAAAAAACCTACCAGTTTAATCTGCAGTGACCAAAACAATTCAGTAGGTCGGCTAAAATTTACAGCTACTGATTTTCGTTAGCTTGCTAGCACACCAGTTCACCCTGTTTGTGCATTTTGAGTAAGAACAACTCCAAAGCTTTATTTTTCTACCCCCGTCGTTCATTAACAGATACTTGAATATCCATTTTAAGCCACTACGAACATCCCCCACACACCTACAAGCACGCACATGCCCACACATCATGCCTGCGCACATGCTCACGCATGCCTGCCCCTGATTTAGCCGCCTCAAACAATTAGCCATCCCAATCAATACCCACCAGCTTTAGGCTCCATGTTTCTCTCTGAGAAAAGCCCAGATAACAGCAGCCCCTTTCAACCCCTCTGAACTCAAATATCAATTAAAGCTTGCTAACACAGCACCGAAACCACGCACTATTAAAACACACGAAGCGAGACACACTATTAAGAAGCCTGCTTTCCCCCCCGGGGGCCGAACTCTCACCTCTAACCATGATTGATACTCTTTCCTCAGCTCTCCTGAAGGTGCATGGCTGCAGTTGAAACTCGAGCACAATTAACAAAATAAAAAATTAATACAATAAAAAAAAAACAAGCAATGCCCTGCAGAAGTTCTGAACTGAGGAAAAGATAATGAAGTTATAACGATCCTGGGGAGCCAAGTATTGATTCTGTTTTACACCAAAGATGAAAGGGCTTAATGAAAGATGGGAAAAATCATTTATCCTTATAAGTCATCATATAGAGCCACAGAGAAAAGAGAGTAAATTCACATCAGTGTGTATGACGGTCATTAGAGTGTTGCAGAATGAATCATTTTGCAGGTGAATCTTTTCATACTTGATGCCACCATGTATGTAAAGACACTAGAGACTCTCTGACCACTTTATTAGAAACCTCTCCCTTGTAGAATCAGCACTTAGGCACTGTAGTGGACCTGTAAATCTGTGTTCATTCCAAATTTGAAACCTTACACAAAAGTGTGTTTTTACCACTTTGCTTTAAACAACAAGCTTTTGGAGACTGAAGACACAAATGGATACAAGCCTTCAGATGTGTAATCAGGCCCTTGTTGTCGAATTTTGGCCTTCATAATGCCCCACACATTTTCAGTTGATGATGGATCTGGACTGCAGGTGGGCCAGTCTAGCACCTATCTGATTAAACATCCGTGCTGTTGTTCAACGAGCAGAATGTTTCTTTGTGTTGTCATGCTGAAACAAGCATGGACGTCCCTGAAAAAGACGGCATCTAGAAGGCAGCATAAGTTGCTCCAAAATGTGTGCAGTATTAGTGGTGCTTTCACAGATGTGCAGGTTACTCACTAATACACTACCATACCATGACAGACTCTGGATTTTGAACTTTATGCTGGTAACAATCTGGATGGTTCTTTTCTTCTGTGGCCCAGAGAACACAATGCCACTATTTCCATAAACAATCTGAAAGGCTGACTCATCAGACCGCAATACACATTTCCACAGAGCGTCAGTCCATTTCAGATGAGCTCGAGCCCAGAGAAGTCGGCGGCGTTTCTGGACGTTGTTAACATATGGCTTCCACTGTGCATAGTACAGTCTTAACTTGTGTTTGTCAATGCAGAAGTGTTTATTGACAATGGTTTGTCAAAGTATGGTTTTTAATGCAGTGCCATCTGAGGGATTGAAGGTTACAGTCATTAAATTGTGGTTTTCTCCTTCATGCACAAGGATTTCTTAGGATTTCCTGAATCTGTTGATGATATTATGCATTTTAGGGGTAAAATACCCCGAATCCTTGCAATTGTTCTTAAACTGTTGGGTTCTTTGCTGATATTTTTTGGGAGAATTGATAAGCCTTGACCCATCCTTCCTCAGGAGTAGGTCTTTTCTGGATGCTCCATTTATATCCAAGCATGATTGCATTTTTTAAACGTTTCTTGAACACTTCACAATGTTCCTAGTCTTAAAATGCTCCTGTCCCTGCTGGACTGTGTTGCAGATGTCAGTCTCAGTATATTTACAAAAATACAATGAAGTTGATGAGGTCAAACAGTTAATGTCTTTAAAGATCTATGTCCCAACTTTTTGGGCATTGAGGTTTGCACATGGTAGGTAGAGCCCAAAAAGTCAGCTGCTTCCAATAGACGTTTTGTGTTGTGAATCAATCTGCACCTCCCAACAAACACTGGAATAACAAGCATTGAAGACACGCCAGCCTGATTACCAACATCCAAGTCGATCTGATCAATAAGCTTGATCAAAACAATCAGTGCTGATCTGCTGAGCCTATTGATCCTTCATTTGTCTGTACAGCCCAATCTTAGACAGAACGAGATCAATTTCACTGGATGTTTCACCAAAGAATCATAATAACCTCTGACTTTAGCCATCCCTAGCTTTATCATGGTAGCTGGCTCTTGTGAATTCTTACAAATCTACAATCCGGGAGACGGGGCTGATATGCAAAACAGTGATCTGAAAGGGGCCGGTCCCGAGAGACGCGTGTGTATTTCTGAAAAGACGGACGGCCGTCGCGTCTCTGAGCCTCAAGCTGCTTTCCTTTCAGCCGTCTGCTACGTTTGGTGAGTCACACGGGCCTCTCTGATGAGTGCTTACTCACCGGAAAAGAAGCCAGCAAGGGAGCGTTTAAAGAGGAAGACAGGCGAGAGAAAGAGAAAGAAGCAAGCATTGGAAGAAGAAACAAAGATGGGAATGCCTGAAATATGGAAATAATGTCCTTGACAAGGCAGACAGAATGTTGGAGAAGAAAAACAGGGGGGAAAAAGTGCTGTTTGTACATGTATGTGTGCCACAATGGATAAACATGATGTACCAATAATACTGTTGTGGTATTATAGAGGCTGGTCCTCCAATGGCACGGAAAGACTAAGACAAGTACAAGGCTCGGGTTGCCAGGTCACACAATCTTCAACTTGATTTGTTTCAGCACAAATCTCCTATAGCTGGTTACCCACTTAGATTATTGTTTGTTGATTCGATTGGATTAAATTCCTCAACCAGGCGATCAGATGGCCAGACTGCAGGATTTAATCCACAACAAGAGCCCAAATCTAAATGAAAAAATGCTGGTGGATTTAGTCTGGATCTGGCAACCTGCCCAACACACTTTAGACGTCCAGCAAAATGTTATGATCTTTGTCTTAATCACATCATCATCATATCATCCATATTGTCATCATCTTCATCTTCATTATCATCATCACTTCATAATCTTCCTGTTCCTCCTTACTGTTCATTATTATGACCATCATAATTGTTATCATCTTCATCATCATCATCATCATCATCATCTCCATTCTCATCATCATGGTCAACATCATCATCATCATCATCCTTATCTCCATTCTCATCATCATGGTCAACAGCATCATCATCATCAGCATCATCCTTATCTCTATTCTCTTCATTATGGTTATCTTCATCATCATCATCATCAGCATCATCCTTATCTCTATTCTCTTCATCATGGTCAACAGCATCATCATCATCAGCATCATCCTTATCTCTGTTCTCTTCATCATGGTCAACAGCATCATCATCGTCATCATCATCCTAATCTCTATTCTCTTCATCATGGTCAACAGCATCATCATCATCATCATCATTCTTATCTCTATTCTCATAATCATGGTCGACATCATCATCATCATCATCGTCATCATCATCCTTACCTCCATCCTTTTCATCATGGTCAACATCATCATCCTCATTATCATAGTGAACAATATCAGCATCTTCCTTATCTTCATTCTCATCATCATGATCACATCAACATGATCATCATCCTTATCTTCAACATGATCATTCAACTATCATCGTCCACTTCATTATCATCCTCATCTTCTTCCTCATCATCCTCATCATGATCAACATCCTCATCCCTGTCATCCTCAATATCCTCCACCTTATCTTCATCCTCATTCTGCTTTAACATTAGTGTGAAAAATAACTTGAACACTCGTCAGTCTTCTTGCTCTCCTTGTTGAAACCAAAACTTTTCTCGTTTTCACAGTTAACATTTTCCAACATTAGTACGTTGTGCTTAAATCCAAATGTGAGATTTCAAGGCTTCTATCCATAAGCAGCATATCGTGACAGTCCCAAAGGGCCTCCAGAAGAAAAACAACTGATCATAAACAGTGAAACAGAGTTTCTGAGAAACAAGAAAAGGATTAAAAATTGAAAATATCTATGGATATTTTAGTCCTCCTGTGACTGAAGCCTGAACTCCGAGTCGGACACACCTCCGAGCAGAGGAGGAAGAGTGCTTTTGAAGCATGAATGCTGAACATCGCTCAGTTCTGGAGAGAAAGGAAAAGCCTCTCTTTAAGGCTCGATCCACTGGCGCACTTCTAAATGGCAGGAGATCATGTAAACATCCAGAACGTTCATGAATAAAAAGATGAATGAGGCTTCACACATTTGGCAGAGCTGGAGAGAGAGCGTGCATGAGTATGAGAGAGGGAGAGAGGGGGAGAGAGAGAGAGTCTGTTAAGAAAATCATGAAGTGCTTTCTGTTCACCGGCTGGTTGAATCTCATTTTGTAATTTCCTTTGGCTGACTTACAAAAAGCTATGAAAATTGAAAAGTGTGTCAGTTTTACTCTCTTTACAACGCAGACACATCAATACAACACACACACACACACACACACACACACACACACACTCACACACACACACTCATTTTCTCTCCCAAAAGTCGCTCACACTCATTTCTGAAGACAGTTTTACAATGAAGGTCTGGCAGTTTGTCGGCTGATTTGCTTAACTAGGAAATAAAAGTCTTTAAAAGAAAATCATAACTCACTCTCTCTCTCTCTCTCTCTCTCTCTCTCTAACTCTCTCTCTCTCTCTCTCTCTCTCTCTCTCTCTCTCTCTCACCCACGCAGACACGTTTAAATTTATAACCAGGAGAAATTCCAAGTCATTTGGAATGTTAGAGACAGAAGACAGAAGAATAAATGGGGAAATGACAAAAAAAGACAGAAAAAGGAGAGCAAAGAAGAAAAGACAAGAACCGAGAAGATATGAGAAGAAGGGAGAAAAGAGAAGAAAGGACAAGGGGATGAGAAGAGAGAGCAATAGAGAAGAAAAGAGAAAAGGGGAGAAGGAGGAGTGGACAGGAGAAGAGAACAGAAGGGAAGGAAGTAGAGGACTGATGAGAAGATGAGAAAACAAAGCAAGAGAGAAAAGAAGAGAAAACTAGAAAAGAGGAGGAGAGAAAGAAAAGGCAAGAACTCAGAAAAAATGAAAAGAAAGGACAATGGGAGGACAAAAGAGGAGAGCAGAAGAGAAGATAGAAGAAAGAGAAGAAGAGTATAGGAGTGGAGAAGAAAGCAAAAGAAAGGAGGAATGGAGAGAGGAATGAAAACTGAGAACAGAAGAGAAGAAGAGAGAAACAGAAGAAAGCAGACAGGAGTAAAAAGAAAGGAAAATAAGACTGAAGAGAAGAGAAGAGAAGAGAAGAGAAGAGAAGAGAAGAGAAGAGAGGCAAAGAGAAAAGAGAAGAGAAGAGAGAGGAAAAGAAGAAGTGAGAAGAGGAGAAAACAGAAGTGGAGAGAAAAGAAGAGAAGCAAAGAGAAAGGAGAAGAAAAGACAGCAGAAGAAAAAACAAGAAAAGAGACGTAATGAAAAACTGAGAAGAGAAGAGAAAAAGGGAGAAGAGAAGAGACAAAAAGAGAAAACTTAAGAGTAGAGTAGAGAATTGAAAAGAAAAAAAGAGAAGTGAGGAGAAATGAGGAGAAAACAGCAGAAGAAAAAAGAAGAGAACAGACAAGAAGTGGAAAATCAAGAAGAGAAGAGAAGAGAAGAGAAGAGAAAAAAGCAGAGGAAACAAAAAAAGAAACATTGAGAAGAGAAAAGAGAAAAAGGGAGAAGAGACAAAAAGAGAAAAATTGAGGAGAGAAGAGATGAGAAGAGAAGAGAAAAAGGCAGAGGAAACAAAAAAGAAACATTGAAAAGAGAAAAGAGAAAAAGGGAGAAGAGACAAAAAGAGAAAAATTGAGAAGAGAAGAGAAGAGAAGAGAAGAGAAGAGAAGAGAAGAGAAGTGAGTGTTGTAGGTAAAACCTGTCAGCCAGGAGGTGCAAAACTCTATAGAGGTTTACATGTGGATCAATAAATGTTACAAGAGTGGCTCACACACTGACATCTCCCTATGGCCTGCTGCCTCCTCACCATCACACTGTAAACATCTCTCTCTCTCTCTCTCTCTCTCTCTCTCTCTCTCTCTCTCTCTCTCTCTCACACACACACACACACACATCTTATCATCCTAATTACTGTGTGTACCCTGTTAACAGATAATTAGTGGAAAGTGTGTCCTTGTTAAAGAGCCAATGATGTATGTCCTCTCATGGCTTCTCTTACCACTGCTATGCTGATGACACCCAACTAATGCTCTCCTCCCACCGTCTGACACTCAGGTTTTCAGGCATCTACGCCACGTCTGACTAACCAATTCTTCATGGACGATGGCTCACTGAAGCTCAGTCCTTGAAAGACTGAGCTGCTGTTCATCCCTGGAGCTACAGGTCCTCCCTATGATCCTGACATCTCATTTGAGAGCTCCTTGGTCATTCCGTCTGAAGATGCGAGAAGCCTTGGTGTGGTTCCGGATGACCAGCTCATACCGCAAACCTGCCTCAGTCAAGCAGGTTTCTCCTCTACAACATCCAAAGGGTTCGACCCTTTTTTCTCAAGAGGCCGTCCAGGTGCTTGGTCAGTCTTTTGTCATCTCAAGGCTTTGACAAGTGCAACTCGCTCCAGGCAGGTCTTCCTCTGCTTCCCCTGCAACTGATCCAGAATGCAGCAGCACGGCTCGTCTCCAACCTTCCTAAGTTCAGTCACGTCACTCCGCTGCTGTGCTCCCTTCATCGGCTTCCTGATTCAAAACCCTGATGGACCAGCCCCTTGTTACCTTATGGCAGGGTCAAAACTCGACCTGTACCTCGAGCCCTTCGATGTTCTAGGAAAGCTCGGCTTGATCTCTCAAGGCACATGGAAGACAAGCATGAAGAAACTTCTCCCAGGTGGAACGAACTTACACTAGGAGTCCCTCCTGGTCTTAAGATAGAAAACCGTCTATCTTAAGAACTTACGAAGAACTTAAGAAGAACTTAAGTCAGTGCTAATCTAAGTACTTGAAATGCATTGTTTTGCACTCATGCTACGTTTGATTCTGGATTTTTCTTTCTAGGTATCAGCCCTGGCTGTTCTTTCTGGCAGGGGATGAGCTCAAGGATAGTTTGGACTAACATGTAACCCTTTAGGAACATTATCCGAAATGCTAAACATCCTTAAAATGTTAAACCGTAGATTTAAAGGTTTTCTTTAAACATTATTAGAACTTGTAAGTAACGTTAGCCAAAGTTATGGGAACGTTCCCTGCTAGCTGGGAATGTGTACATACTATAGTGTGGTGTGTCTGCTATGTGATTCTACGTGCCGCATCTGGTGTGAGGTGGGTGTTCCTCACGAGAAGCTGATGTGTGTTAATGTAGCTTTGCTCTATTAGCCATTTGGTCATGGTGTCCACTTATCATGTGGCACTGTAGCATTTCATACTCCAATAGGTAAGAGCGCTAACTCAGACTGGCCAAAGAAATGTCTCGGTGGCTGTACGGCCAAATTTCCAATTTTGCCGAAATGGTTTATTCATTCTCTTATTTCCACTTTTTTTCCAGGAATTAAAAACTATACTTCCATATATTTCCAGATTTTCCCAGTTGCATGGAAACCCTGACACCGCACCATCAAACCCTGTGCCAGGGACGCCTGTCTGAGGCCTCTGAGCTAACAAGAGAGAAAAAAAGGCCAGAGAGACAAAAGGAAGACAAACCGCAATCTGTCACGCTTCCCTCAGCCAAGGCCAACGCGCCCTGGCCGGATTAGAGGGGCGGAGTAGATGGATTCGTATGCATCGTGAAAACATTGATCCTCATGCAGAAAATAACCCATCCAAGCTGGCTCGGATCCACTGCAGGGGCAAAGAGAAATCAATGTGGTGGTTTGGGACGTAACCATAAGCAGCAGTTTCAGCATATGTGTGATAGAAAGAGAGAGAGAGAGGGAGAGAGTGATAGCAATCTATGAGAATATTTTGTCAGTAAAACACACTCACAAATGTGCAAATGTGCTGCTGCCATCTTTTTCGCATCAAAGACACAACTTAATTTCATGCGCGCATGCACACGTACACGCGACAGACAGTTGGCATTCCTTTGAATTGTAAATGAAACTTCTCACTGACACTGAGACAGTAGCATTTCTCAATAAATAACACGGCTATATTAAAAACTCAGAGCCATCAATCTATCTGACTTACCAGCGTTTACATCCTCTCTGGCCACTTTATCAGAAACCCCTCTTTTGTAACTCCACCTTGATGTTGTACAGTTAGAGACTGTGGCCCAGGCGTCTCAAACTCAAATTACCTGGGGACTACTAGCCAGGTGGTCTTTTTCCTGGTGGGAGGGGGGTCTTGTATAAGTAATGCAAGTGGAAAAAAGTGTTCCATATGTTTTTAAGTATGTGAGTGTTTCTAATAAAGTGGTCAATTAATGGAAGTACAAGGTTCGTGTTTCTAATAAAGTGGACATTGAGTAAAATTACAAGGTACGTGTTTCTAATAAAGTGGCCAGTGAGTGGAAGTACAAAGTAGGCATTTCTAATAAAGTGTCCAGTCAGTGGATCCACAAGGTAGGTGTTTCTAGTAAAGTGGCCAGTAAGTGTATATCATAACCAGCATCCTACAACTTAAAGGACTAGTCAACGACTACTGGTGCCAATGTGGCTCGACTGAGATAACTGCCAACATGTACTTTCTCTGTACATCACTCAGTCTACTTTAAGGGAAGAGCAAGCAGGGGGCACATTTAGCAGCGTGGTGCTTAATTGGCAACATGTCTGAGAACAATGACCTTTCTTTTCTGCAATGCTGTTTGGAACTCACACACAAGCAGACAGTGAGTTATCACACTCGCGCTTTATCGGGACATATATTCTCAGCTTCCTTTAAAGGTTACACGACTGAGCTGTCAAATTCTGTAGCAGGGATTCATCCTTCAGATCAGAGGATGAGAGGTGACAGAAAGGAAGAAAGAAACAAAGAAAGAAAGATTGCCCATTGTTTTTAAACAAAGCAGAATTGAAGAGAAGAAAAAAGAAGAGAAGAGAAAAGAAGAGATGATCGTCCATTAGATTGTTTTGCCTTGGCCCAGTGCAGGTAGAATTTGTCTCTAAAGGCTGGTTTCTCACCAGCTTGCCCTAGGCATGCTTTCAGGAGCTTTATCTGAAGTACTGTGCATTCTCTTACACGTCTTTGAAAAAACACTGCACACGGGAACAACTGAGGTTCTACCTGAACAGTCCTAAGTTCCTATCAAAGGAGTGCGGTAGTTCGCGTTCAGGTGAAACTCTTTCACAGTCAACAGAGAGGTTCAGAAAGAATCCAACCGTGTCCTCCTGATGAGTGCAGGCATCAAACTAACGACTGTCCCGCTGGTGTTATAGGTAAAAGACCAAAGAAGAATTGACAAAGGATCCAGGGGTATCTTTCTGATAAAAGAAGGACATCGAGCCAACAACCATTCTGCTGGTGTTATAGATAAAAGACTACAACTGTTAGGGACAGCAGCACGTTGTGCTCCAAACCCGATAACCACCAGGTCACTTACTTTACTGGCCTATAGAGAGGTTCACAAAGAATCCAAAGAAATCTTTCTGGTGAAGGATGGGTGTTAAACCAACAACCATTCTGCCAGAAGTTGACTTCCATGCTGGCTTCAAAACAGTATTTTGCCCATATTACTGGTCAACATAGAAATTCACAAAGAATTTCATTATTTCATAAAAAGTTGAAACATAGATTTCAAACCAACAACCATCTTGCCATAAGATGACTATCGTTAGGGACATTACCAAAGACTTGGCTTCAAACTAGTGGCCACCAGGTCATTTCTTTCATTGCCCTGAGAAAGATTCACAAAGAATCCTGTGATGTCTTTCTGCTGAAGGATGGGCATCAAACCAACAACCATTCTACCTTAAGCTGACTTCCATGTTGGTGCTACAGATGAAGTTTTAGGGACTTGATCATGGACTTGGGTTCAAACCAATCATCACCATCATTTATTTTACTGGCCCATAGAGAGACTGAGAAAAAAATTGAAAGATGGGTGTCAAACCAACAACCCTCCACAAGCTGACTTCCATACTAGTATTATACATCAAGGAGGTATAATAGATCTATCAAGGTCACAAGCACAGATCTGAGCTTCAAGACCGTAAGGGGACCATTGGACCAGGTGTCCCAGACTAGTGATGAAGGATCAAGTCCCACTTTTGCAGAGATTTTCACAACTAGAGAATGAAATTAACTCTATAATCAGCCCTCACTCTCAGAGAGGTCAAACTGTGAGCTACAGATAAACATCAATGACTGGACAGAGAATAATTTTAGTGATCAGGTTCAGTGTTATTCTGTGCACTGGAATCTAAAAGACTCACTAAAGACCAGTGGCAGGCTGCTGTGAATGGACATAGAGAGGTCAACATGCAAAAAATGCAGCTATAGTAGCAGCAGTGTGCTAAACACGAAAAGCACTAAAAGCGTCTAAACTGCACCATGGCGCGAGGCAGCAGTGAGCCCACTCAGATTAAAGTATTAGTGCTACAAAGCCAACATCAATTACCCAAGGCCTCAGCCAGAGACCTCACAAACCTGGAGGAGGAGGAGAGCTCTGCTCCTGACAACGCTAATCAGAGCTCTAATCAGGGTCGGCCTCCCATTAGCCCAACATCAGGCTGCAGGCTGCGCTAAGAGATCTGCATAATGCCCTTTTGCCCCATATTGGCCTCTTCTGGTCAGCAACATAGCAAATAATTTAAAGGATTAGCACCCCTCCTTAAACCATCAAGCAAAAGGAATAGAGGCTGTTAATTAACAAGAGTGTAAGAGTGCATGTGTGTAATGCTGGATGCAAGTGTGTAGCAGAACTAAATGAAAATTAATACTCAGGCAGGACCTTCTGTTTATTAGAATTGATGCAGTACGTTCTTGACTAATGCCCAAAGAACTGTATTTCAGCTAATATTAATTTGCTAATCCATTTTTCAGCTAATGCTAATCCATTAATTGGCTGAAATAGTACACTGAAAACTGTGTTATCATCTTAGCATGGCAGTTAATCCAAATTTGTAATTGCTTTAATGTAGTTGGCAAAGGTAAATTGCTTTGGATGCTAGTGCTAAATGTAAATCAAGAAAACAATTACCAAAGAACCATCAAACCTTCATGTCCACTTTATTAGAAACCCATGAATTGCTCCATCTTGATGGTGCACAGTTAGAAACTGTGGCTAACCTGTTGATGCACAACCTTAATCCATCCTCTAGACCAGTGGTGACCTACTCTCCTCTTGCAAAGCACATTCAACACACTGACCCCACCCAAAAACGCACCTGATCCAGCCTTCTAAGCTTGAAGATGCTGACAAGATGGAACAGATGTCTCAGATTATAGTTAAAACTAGACTCTGCAGGAAGGTAGATCTCCAGATAGGCAGATCTCCAGGATCAGGGTTGGTCACCACAGCTCTAGACCGTCTGCAATGGTCAGAAAATGTTCTAGGCTGGACACTTTTGGGTCATTGACACCAGCGACATTGCTGTGCCTGATACACTCCCAATGGTACCAAACATACTACCATGTCAGAGTCACTGTATGGTCCACCATACAAAACATACCTGGTCAACAGTGATCCCAAGGTCGGAAACTGACCAGTGATGAATGAGTATATTGCTTTATATCACAGTATAATTTGAATTTCGGTTTACATCACAATAAGCATATTTGTTCATATAAAACCACTTTAGATGCTTAACTTAACCATTTGTTGTAGGTTAACAGTGGCTCATTAGTCTGGGATGCCCCTTCATATTTCAATAAGAAATATTCTTAGATCATTTTAGATTATTTTATTTCAGATTATAGTTTGAGGACTTGCCCAGAGTGAGTACATGCAGTTTACTGGCTGTCAGACAAAGAAATAATAGGGTTTCTGTGGGGGCAGTAATGAATGGGAGTCTATGGGAGAAACAAGGGATGGGAAAAAAAATGAAAAGCGGATGAGTGCGGGCCAGAACAACATGGAATATGTGCTTGGAGGCCTGCCTTGAGATACTACATGCAAAACGGTGTGTTTCAGTTGAGCAGAAGGACAGTAGATGGGCATGCCACTTTTGCACCCTATTCATTCCTAAGGGAAAACAAATGCTACAGCATTTAAGGTAGCACTGGAAATTTGAATAACAAACCTTAAAGTCTTAGAAACGTTGTCTGATATACTTGTGCCTCTAACCATCAGACATTATGGGAATTTGGAAAACATTATGGTCACTCTTGCATCAGTACCAGCTGGTCCAAGGTTTGTTTCAGCTGACCAAACTAGGCAGCTACTTAGTTAGGCAGTACGAGAGGAAACAACTCCAGCAGTGGCGGTGTCGTCCATGTTAGGCATGTGGACTACTTCAGATGCAACATACTAGACAGCGGTAGGTGATCGAGGGTCTGCAGCATTTTTATTTTCATGTAACTCAAATGCCCCTGACTCAACCACTCGCAAGCCAACGTTAGCATGGTTTGCATTGTTTGGTGGTAGAATTTCAACCGGTGTACCAGTTCCCACTCCAAGTCTAAAACATTTCTGAGCAATGGCAATGCAATCTTTTCCCAAATAAACCCACACACTTCCCAGCAAGGAGTAATTTTTTGCCACCATTATCAGCGGTGGTAAACCACATACACACATATACATATATATATGTATATATATGTATAGTGGTGCTCTGCTGAATCTATGCATTTCAGAGATAACTTAGCATTACCGTGTCTCTACAAAGCCTCCAGTACTTTCTCCACATATTAGCTTTTCTTCTCGGGCTCCCCTCTGTAATTTCAAAGGCCCAGGCAAGGCAGCCTTGTGCTGCCTGGGGAGAGACCCTGGCAGATCAAAGGCCCATGCCCCACACGAGGCATCCAGGGCACAGAAGCACAGAGGCATGAGGAACCTAATTTTCATGCGGCAGGAATAAAGTTAAGGCAGCGATGCACCTGCGAAGGATGAGGACGGAGAGTGTAAGAGAGCGAGAGAAGACGAGGAGCCTGGCAAGGGATTAGCGAATTTCTTGGAAACTTCCTTAACCACTTTTTAAAGGTTTTGGAATATGGCTAAACCTGAGAACCCATGAGAGAGCCACCTGAAGATTTCCCTCGAGCTTTTCTACAACAGCCTTATGCGTCACCAGTATTGCTCCATTTCTCGGTGGGACTGACGAGCCACACATTTGAAATTATGCCAGTTTGCTAGCCCCCATTCACCTCAGTGACAGATCTTCTGGAACAAGGACCAGACCAGTGAGCCATATCAGTGAGCAAATAAAGATACGCAAGTCAGCTAGTGTGACTATTCCCATCCCTAGACATATTTGTGTGCTGCTTCTTTGAATTTTTCTCCCTCTCTTATATCACAACTTTGAAATACTGAAATCATAAAAAGACGCTCTCCTCTGCACCATCTCTCCCTGTCTGCATATCTGAGATTTGTAGGATTTGAATTGTGTGGCAGCAGAGAGATAAAAAGTGGACTGAATCAATGCTGTCCCGACAGCGTGCATACAAAAATGTGCTCGTTACGGCTAGTGCCGAGTACACACTGTGAGTAATCGGCAGACAGCGAAAGCTTTTGCCCGTGGCTGCTCAAAACGTGCTGGCAACAGGCGAGCCTTGGTTTAGTCAAGATATGAAAAGCTGCCTTGTTCAGCCAAGACTGAGTTTTCGCTCCAAAGGATCTTTCATTGCCAGTAATTGTGTCAGAGGCCATCGAGCCGCAATTTCCAGGCGGCTGTATCGCTTGGATGGATAGCAGAATCGCACTGGAATTTGGGGACTATCAGGAAGCGTTCCAAATGCAAGTCAATGGTTTTCAAGTAAACACCTTCGTCTTTTGCATATGCAGCCAAACAGGCTTGCGCCACGTAATTACGTGAGGAAACTGCTGATGGGCAGCGCCAGATCCCATCCAACTCATCATCAAGCTAATCCTGACAGATCATTTTGCAGTTCTTATACCACTGTATCTAAGTTTGGGGAATCTGACAAGTATTATACTTACTGGAGGTGCAGAGCAGGTTGCAACATTTGCTATTGTCTTATTTGTATAATAGCCATTTGTTTAATGCAAACAAATGTCAATATCTCATCCATTTTAGTACAGCACAATCAATCCCGGCCACCTCGATCATAATGGATGCCTTTAACATTTATATTACTTTATTACATTTCGTCAACAGCCTGGACATTGTCTTTTAAAGGTAAACCAAGTAGACATTGGTGCAAAGTTTAAGATTTGAATTATATAACTAATGAATAATATTTCTCTCAAGTATAAAAATAAGCAGCGTATTACCTTACATCTGGTGTCCCTCAAGGATCAATTCTAGGACCACTCCTATTCTCCATGCACATTGTTTAGTTACTGGTTTGCTTGACTTTTACAAATGGTGTACAGATTGCATTCTCTTTCCTCCTTTCACTTCGCAGTGTCATTCATCTGTATCCAAGTACCTTTCCAACATCTCTTTCTGGATGGAGTCTCAGCACCTAAACCTGGAACTTGGCAAGACAAGATTGATCTACCCAGCTTCAAAGCATCCCATCACTACAGCCAATCTTATAGTTCGCCCAGCATGCGCGGCCAAGAATAGAGTGGTCTTGGAGAATCAGCTAAGCTGCATCTACACCCACATCTTGCAGATTTCTTCTGTAAGCTATCAGGATGTAAGAACCCTTCCAGACAAACCTCTCATCCAATATTTAGTTGTTTTGAGGTTGGATCACTTACTCAAAACGATGCAGAATGTTGCCTTGAAGGCCTCAGTTTCTCACCAAATCTAGCTATACCTTGGCACCACAATCAACTTTAGTCTTCTGCTGCACTCATGACTAAGTCAGAAATGGGAAGTTTCTAACTTAAACAGAAAGGTCAACTTGTCATTTCTGCTCAGAATGTCTAAGTCCAAGAGTTCTGACTTTTCTAGGATGCAATTCATGCAAATCAATGTTCTCATAGAGCAAGAATGTGAAACATTAGCAGGTTTTGCTTTTTAAGTAGACTTTTAGTTGCTATATTTGTAGGATATTCCTTAAGCTTGCTAAATACAGGGCAATGCCCAGATAATTGGAAGGTCAAGAAGTTCTGTATAAGATTTTTGATCAAGCTGTGTGCTTTCATGTCATTTTCAGTGCTATTAGCACACATCCACTAATCCATTAATATAAATAAACTAACCAAACAATTCCGGTCTTTGTAGACCAAAGAGATCTGAGAGCTTTTTATACATCTCTTTCTCCTTCAAGCAAGCGCTGGCTCACTGTGCACATCAGTTTTTTTCTTGACGTCAGCCAGATGAGGTTGTCTGAACCATTTGAGATGGGAAGTAAGAGGTTCCAAGTGGGAAAATTCCCTTTTGTCATTAATGTAAGATACTTGACAGTGTCTTCCATGAGATCAAAGCAAGCTTGTGAGACCTGATCTTGCTGTTTTAGCATCATGGTCCTTCAGAACAAGCTTTCTTCAGCGGTTCAGACAGCACAATCTCTCTCCTCCTTCTGCCACAGTCTAAAAGCTCATCTCCTTAGACACTACCCGCAGGCTAGTACTCCCATCAGCAAATTTTCAAATTTTCATTTTCTTATTGCAGATGTTTTATAACTGCAAGTCGCCTTGCATGCTTTTCTAACTGTTACTATTTTTACATGCACATACTAGCCCGACTAATTCCATCGCTAGTCTGCGAAACCGGACCAAACCAAGACATTGGCATGGCTTGTCCACTTGTAGTCCAGTTTTCATGCATCTTTTAATGGTAAACATCTTTTCCTCCTTCCAAAAGTATAAACCCTTTTGCCTTTTGCCACTCGTGTAGTACTGCAGAGTGCTGCAGGAAGTGTAAAAGGAGTGATCTAAGCATTTTTGTGTCCAAATCGTTCTTGAATAATGCAGCCAATATCGGCCTTGACCTTTCAACCAAGCTTAGCTTAGGTAGGGTGACCATGTTTTGCATTTTAAAAAAAGAGGACACTGAGGGCAGGAGGGTGGCGCAGGGCAGACTGCAGAAAGCAAATGTCAGTGTGAAAGCAAAACTAAATCCAGGACAATTTAGGCAATTTAGAAAAACATTTTTACCCAATTTTCTCCTCTCCCTAATTTGCTCATGTCCAATTCCCATCTCCCAGCTAGGTCTCCCCTGTCATTTGACCCGCTGCTAACACACATCATTGGACAGCTTAATATGATAAAACACAGCTTGGAAACCACTTATATGAGAGCTGTGCGGGCGTGGCTAATGAGCAGCATGATTGACAGCTCTCTGTCCAACACTCCTAGCCTGCTCTGCCCCTCATACAGAACTAAAATCACTATCCAGCTTTTATGTGACGCTAACTGGATGAAAACAGTCACAGATCAACAGGTGCAGAACGAATAGATGGACGGACAAACAAATGGATAAGCGAAGCAAGAGACAAACAGACGTGCAGATGGACGGACAGACGAACCAACAGACCTGATGAAGCAACATGTGAATGAAGGAATGGACGAATTGGTGTTGGATAAATGAATGAATGGGCAACAAGCAGCTACAGATAGGTGGTCAAGCTTGCTAGCGTTTGGTTATGCTGGGTTAGCTTTAGCTCGCTAAACTTTTCTGACTCTGAAACTATTCTGTGTGGGCGGGGCAAGAGATGTGACTGGTCAGGGGAATGCTTATGGAATTGTCACCTAAGATTAGGACTGCCAGAAATATGGTGAAATATATTGATCATTGGAATATTATTCACAGGGTAGCTTAAGTACAAGTTTGCTGTTTGCCGGCAAGAACAATATGAACTGAATAAGAAGGAAAACACAGATTTAGGATCTTTAACACTCTTCGAAGAGAACAGATGCCGCATTGGCTAGCAGCAATGAGGAAGAGGGAGTGCGATGCTACTCACCCAAAGGGAGCATGGATAACTATGCACTCTTGGACTTCTGGTCACGGATGGCCAAGGATTGAATTCTTAGATGGTTGTGCCACTCAGGAGCCCATAAAAAGGACTTGACATAGAGGACATCCAGTTACCGTAGCTTAGATTCACTAAGACCTTGATTTGGATCATCATCGAATTGTTTACATGACCAAAGCTTAGTTAGACTAGCAGTCATTCAGCCTTGTCCTAACAGCAAGTGACCATACAAGTGTAGTTTTGCATCGTGCTGCAAAGCCTTGAGGATGTCTACAAGTCCAAGCGCAAACCAAAACGAAGCCACTTGTATGAATCTATGAGCTGCTACGTTTATTTGATTGCAATATTGGTAGATTGCTTTGTACCACGTTTGTGGCTTGTATAGGAAGCTTTGCTGATTATAATGGAAGAATTCTGGTTTTGTCATCGCCACTCGCTCCTTTCTGTTAGCACAAGGTGTCAGTTACACTAGCAGTCAATACCAGACTAGCAGACCAATACTGAAATTGGTTCCCCTTAAAACCCCACTCCTGGGCTCCCGAGTAGTGCTACTCTTAGCGCTGGCCCAATCATCAGGAGATCACGAGTTCGATCCCTGGTGATGCTACAGCTGTCCGTGGCCGGGAGTCCGAGAGAGCACAATTGGCCTCGCTCTCTCTGGGTGTGTAGGATGGCCCCCCATCACTCAGCACAATGCTAGTCAGACGTCTGTTAGCTGATGCAAGAGTTCTGGCGGTTGGCTCTTTCCTCCAAAAGCCTTCGGCTGTCCAATGACGTTTGAAAAGAAGCGGTGGTGCTTCACATGTCTGTGTTAGTCTTCGCCCTCCTAGCGCTGGTGGTATCGTGTGATTGAGTTCTAACTAGATGGAATTAGATAAGATTAAATTGGGGAGAAAACTATGGAAAAATCCAAAAAAAAAGAACCCACTCTTTGGAAATACAGATAATCTACGACTGCATTATTCATTTAGATTTGAGTTTTGAGGTTGTTTTTGGTAAGTGGAAGATCCTGAGACGTTGGGGGACATGTTGGAGGTATTTGGTGATTCAGCAGCAGCCACTGCAGCAAAATAACAGGCTTTCGGCCTGAAGGCAAGGCCTCGCTGTGTGCGAACCATGAAAAATAAGAAGGAAGAAAAAAAGCCAAGTTTACCAGCAGGAGCATCTGTAAACATTCATTTCTTGAAAAAGCCTTCGGAAATTGAGGGAGGGAGGAGAAGAAATAGGAAGAGAGAGAGGGAAATGATTGAGAAGAGAGCATCTCTTTCTTCATGACTTCAGTATTTCGGTGCTCAGTTTCAAATTTATGAAAAGCGATGGGCAAACAGCGAGGCAGTGAATGACTATGAGCGGAGTGTACTGATGTGGCGGATAAGCGCTAATATTTACCTATGCGCGGATTTGCAGCAAAAACATTAGTGCCGCTTGTTTCCTGCATTATGTGAGCTGTACACACCGGAAAGCAAACACAAATCTGGGAAAAGTAAATGAACACAGACGAGACTGAGTACATGCTAGGGTTGACCCTGCTGGGTCATTTTGTTGGGTTATTTTAACAGGACAGGGTACAGTTAGTGTCTGTATAACAATAACAACCCAGCTAGTGGCTTAATTTCTGACAACAGGGTGTGACAAAGCCATCGGTTCAACAAGCAGTGGCACAGAGTCGTGACTGACAGTGATGGCTACTTACTAAATATCCATAAAACACAAAATTTACCACTTAATATTAAGTGAAACCAACACATGTGCTTTATTTTTGATTAAAACTTATGGCTGTAAAGTAGGACTGATAATGTTAGTTTGCTATAACTTTAATAAAGTAACATTACGTGTGGAGTCCCACAAGGTTCAGTTTTAGGGCCTTTGCTTTTCTCTTTGCACTTGTTACCTCTAGGTGATGTCATTAGGAAACATGATATCAATTTTCATAGCTATGCTGACGACACACAATTATACATTTCCATTCCGTCTGATGATCAAGACTCTGAAGGCTAATCAGCTGTGTGTCTTATTTCTCAGTGAATGTCATAAAATTGTAAAGTTTTGCTGATAGTTTTAAAGTCCTAAAAGGCCTTAATGCACGTAAATAACGCTTACCTCACAGAAGATCTGTCTGATTATGTTCCAGCACATGATCTTAGATTTTTTTAGACACTTTCCATAAATACCTTTCGTAAAATACAGAAAATATGGAGAGTCTTTTTCTGTTATTCTGCTTCCAAACTGTGGAATTTAATTCCACCCTTTATGAGACAGTCAAGCTCAGCGCTCACTTTTATAAAGATCTGAAATCATCTTTTAAAATATTTAAGTGTAATTAAAATTTGATGTCTCTTTGGTATGTAGCTTTTACATTTGATCTGTGTTATTGTTTTATATAATTTTAAATTAATGTTTGTAGTTAATTATATTATTGTAAAGCTTTATCACTCGTCAAAGTGTAAAGCACTTTGAGATGCCACTGGTATGAAATGTGCCCTATACATTAAAATTATTATTATAATTTAGGGAATATAATAACAAAGTACAATTATAATAAAATAAAAAGAATAAAGTACCTAATATAATCATAAAAATGAATTCAAAACAAACAAGGAAATTATATATAATGTTAAAAATAAACATTAAAAATTAGCAAAAAAGAATATAGTATGCAATATAAAAAAAGGAAAAAATAAGTAAAAAAATAAAACAAGCAGGAAAGAAAATAATAAGTAGAGAGTAAAAAAAAAAATCTCAAAGAGTGACTTAAAAAATTGCTGGGTCTTATTATCAATATTTTAGTGTAACTCTAATGACCAAGACTGTTGAGTTATTCATATAACCCAGCATGTGTTCTCTTATAAAGCAGCTCAGTGCCGGCTTATGGAAATGAGCCAAATTGGGTCTTTTTAAACCCAGCAATTTCTGAGTCTGCAAACATACACACACATGAGAACATGATACAGGCGCACAAACAGAGAGTCAAAAGCTAATAAAGCACAAAAAGGTCATTCGAGTGACCTTTCCACTTATACACGAACGCTTGAAGAGGGGAAAAAGTGCAGAAAAAAATTTCAAGTGATCATTAGAGCAGCTCGCTCGTGGAATCAGTGTGTACATGTGTATGAATGCGTGAGTGAGAATGCAAAGAGAGAGAAAGAGAGAGATAATTGGCCATTAGAGCAACGGACAGCACGCCATTACCTTTTCATTAGAAGGCTTTCTCTCTTCCCTCGCTGCGGAGCTGGATGCAGAACACCTTTAGTGTAATGTGGAATTCACACACACACACACACACACACACACCTGCTTACACGTCCATAATTGTCTCTGGGGGAAACACAGAGACAGAGGGCAAGGCTACACTCACACTGATCAAAAGGAATGAAAAAGAGCGAAAGAAAAGAAAGAATGGCGTGCAGTCGGATTCCACATCAAACCTCTTGAGAGAAGAAAAAAACGGCCTTTGCTTGAATGCACTGCATTAAGCATTAAGGCACACCCATTTAACTGATGCAGTCAATGAAAATTGCTTAGCTACCTCTAACAACATAATTGAATTGAGCAGCTTAAATTACCATGCTCTGATTGGCTAGTTTGCTTCAAAGGGACCGTCTGATTGGTCAGATCACTCTGGGGGGGGGGTTGCACCTGATTAGAGCATTCATTCGTTAAGTAGTGCTATTTATAAGTCTTCATTTTGATGAAGTGAAATGCATCACTGGTTCATTCTAAATCGTGTATGGTTAACCGCGCATGATAGAGTGCAGATAGATGGAGGATGAGTAAAGAGAGGAGAAAGCAGAGTGAGAAAAGAGATGGACATCATTCAATGATGGTTTTACTCGTCTTTCTCTAATTCTGCTCTGTCTCTCTTTCCCTCTCTCTTGAATTTTTTAGGCCTTTATTGGCTCGTTAGTTCAATCACTGTCATTAGGAATCATCAGCTGGGCGTAACTAATTCTCTGACTCTTCAAACCTTGTGCTAACACTCAACAACCATGTGCTCCTCTATGGAGATGGATGAGGGTCTAAAAATTAAGCTAATTGGCGCATACAAAGCAGGGGAAGGCAATAAAATGATCCCAGTGTTTCCAGCTTGCAATTTCCTCTGTAAGAAATGGCAGTTAAGTGGAACTGTGGAGGGCAAGGTGAGATCTGGCACACCAAGAACACTCTTAGATAGATCTGCTCATATGATGTGTAGAAAGGCAAAGCAAAACCCCCACATTGCTGCTGTCGGAAGAAAACCTTGTATCTCCATTTTTGTTGTTTTTCAGTTTTTGACATAATTTGAAAATGCCTGTATCCCTTTATATTGTGTGTGAATTTCATAATGAATGGACCAAAAGAAACAGCCCAAAATTACTTGACTTACATTAAAAGTAAAGTAGTTTTTTTTCCTTTTTCTGTAAAGTTATCATTTTGGAGATATGAGGTTTTCTTCCGACAACAGCGATATGATAACAAAAGACCTGCAGGAGGGTTTAGCTGACAGAGAAATGGTAGTACCAAGGTACAAAATACAGGGTGTGTTGGGGGGGCAGGATCCCACTAATGAACCTCTTGGATGCCCTAAATGTCTCAAATTCAGAATTCTGGGGGGTCCCTGGAAATAAACTTATTATGAATTTATGCTGTCCGTTAGGGAAAAATAGAAGCTCAGATACAGATTCAGGGAAAGCTCATTGTTTAGCTGCTTCACCCACAATCGGCAAGCTTCTCTTACTGCATTCTTCACTAACTAGAGCTGCAGCACTGGTCTGCCTCAGGGTGGCACTGTACCCAACTGGTTCACTCAGTTGGACATTTGTAGCTTAGCAACTGTAACTAAGCCTATGATAGCTCTGAAAAACCTTCCCAAGAGTTTAGTGTGAAGAGTGAATTGTTACTTATTTCTCAAACTGAAGACAAAAAAGGGGTTATGTAAGATCTCAGTTAATGTAGGGAAGAGCGCAAACGTTCTGTTGCCATTGAACCTAGCATGTGAGTTAGCAGCCAGCCAACGCTATAGTAGCCGGCCAACATGGGACTCCTGAATACCAGTGGTATTTCACACACTGGGTGGTACTGAGTAGCACTTCTTACCTTACTTGCAACTGCGTCATATCTGAACTATGCAAAACAACATCTAAACAAGCCAGAGGCATTTTGATGGTATGTTTGATGGAAAAAGGAGCAGCATTTGATGAAAAGAACACCGCCTACTGTTAAGCATGGAGTGGATATATTATTCTTTGGGGTTGTGTGGCAGCCAGTGGCACAGAACTAGAAGGTGCTTGGCCTCCACCAGCCACCAGAACAGCTTCAATCTACATTATCATAGACTCAACAGGTCTCTGGAACTGTATTGGAGGGATGAAACATAATTTTTCCAAAAGATATTCCTTAAATTAGTGTGTTGATGATGGTGGTGGAGAGCACTGACTAACTTGTTGGTCCAAAATCTCCCTCTGGTGTTGCTGTAAGGCCATAGCATTTGATTTATATCATTTTCATACTCATAATACCTTTCAGTGACCTGTGGGGGGGGGGGCTTTCATCCTGGAAGAAGAGACCACTCCCATCAGGACAGAAGTGTTTCAGTACAGGATTAAGGAGATCAATCAGCATAACTTGACACAGTATAGCAGTGACCCTTTCCTCTAGGGCAGTGCTCACCAACCCTCGTCCTGGAGATCTACTTTCCTGCAGAATTTAGTTCCAAACGACGTCTAACATGTTGCCTCCACTTACCTAACCCTAATGCATGAGATCCAACCAATCAAGAACATCTGAAGAAGCTAATTATCTGGAGGAGGTGTGACAGATTGTGTTTGAAACTAGACTCTGCAGAAAGGTAGATCTCTAGGATTAGGTTTGGAGACCACTGCTCTAAAGGGACTAATGGTTTTCACTGTTAGGGTCAAGCATTCAGGGATGTACTGTTCTCATGGTGTGTGCTGCACATGCACTCCCTTGTGGAGAACATAATGAAAGATGATGCATCTGACCATATCACTATTTTCCACCAGTGCACCACTGTACTTAATCTTTGTAATATGAGGTTTATGCCCTGCAACCTATTTTAATATCCTTCTCTATGTAGATGTGGACAAACTGTTCACACTGATCGTCTGATCATGGCCTGCATTGATGTTCCCAGTCATCTGGGGAATAGTTGCTCTCGCATATTCCACTAATGATGGGTCACTAAATATGCATTTTACCCCACAACTTCCGATCCTATTTACTACGGTCTTTTCCAAAGATTTAAATGCAGAGGACACTTTGGTTACTGTTCCTATTGAACCACTAGTCAGTTGAGCAGTCCTTGTGACTGCAGCCACTGCTGCCCATTCCTCAATAAGGAACCCTCAAGTCACAAAGGCTATGTTCAGACTGCCAGCCCAAATCCCATTTTCGGTATATCCAGATTGTATCCATGTTGGTTTTTGGTAATCTGGATGGCAAAAAATCTCATGAAATCAGGTCAAAACCACAATTGGAGGTGGTTTGAAATGTGATTCCAATTGGATTTTTACATGTGCATCTCAGTCTGAACGCTCTGGCATTCTTCTGTGTGTCTTCTGTGTCACTCGCAACATGAAAAACAATGATGTCAAGTCCAGAGTGACGGAGGTTCTGGGATTCAAGAAGTGCACCAAAGATTCATGCTTACTCCAGAGAATTTTGGATACTTTGGAGGGCGAGATGATGTGCCTCCATCCCTCCTGCATCCATGTTTGAAATCTGCATCACCACTGTAGCTACATAAGCTGTGTCCCAATTCAGGGGCTGCATCCTTCGGAGGCTGCATTTGAAGGCCAACTGCGTCACAGCGGTGTGACTAGGCTGTCCTATTTTGAAGGCTCCTTCGAATGTGGGGAAAATCGAGTGGATCCTTCGCCAGCCAACATATCCCGAGGTTCACTGCATGCTGGCGAGGATTCAAATGCGGAGGCATCAGCAAAGGAGCGAATGGTGGCTGAGGAGACACTTTAAAATGTATGTTTTGGGTTTAAACTGATGCTAAGGTGCAGGTGCCAGCAGTGGAGCATCTCCAGCTCTAATAAATTAAAAAATAAAAAACTAAAATCAAAGGCTATGTTTACACAGCAGGTAAAAGTGGCCAAATCTGATTTTCTCACCAAATCCGATTTTTTCGTTTAGCTGTTCACATTATCTTTTAAACGTGATCCGTATGCGACATCAGTCTGAACAGATCAGCTCCCAAAATGACCTGCATGCGCAACAGAACAGTGCTTCTTGTGGCCCGTCTAGAGGTAAACAATCATGACGGCCAGCTTTCAGTTTCATCTTCGTTCCAGTGGTTGACAGTTGGGCTCATCACCCACAATGTGTTTGAGTTCACCATAAAAAGGGCACTTTATTCGGCCACTTCTTTGGTTCGTGTCCTCGGATTCTTTAAACTGTTCTCTGACGCTGCAGCCTCGGTCTCCTCCGGCCGCGTTCGGCCATTTCATTCAAAACCTCTTCAAACGCGGAGCGGTTGCGATAAGTTTCTTCTAATTTTTTGGTACGGAAACATCAGTCTAAATGTTTATGAGTCTCAGCGGTGCAAAATTATGTTGAACATGGAGTTGGATTGACATAAAATTTGCATAAAATCCAATCTGGCTGTTCAGACTGAGTCACATTGCCGCTGATCGGATTTCAGTACCACATATGAAAGCGTTTCAAATCTGAATTGAAAATGTCAGATTCAATGCGTTTTTTTGCTGTTCACACTGACACACAGATACACATCTGTATCAAATACGGAGTAAAATTTGGGCCACTTTTACCTGCTGTGTGAACAAAGCCAAACATGCCCTCATAGACCACGTCCTTCGAAGGATGCAGCCCCTGAATTGGGACACAGCTGTAGTTACTGACGCCTACATTGTTACCACGGCAACCCATGCAGATAGGTCTGTGATGTCTGGACACTCAAATTTGATCTGATCACTTGCAAATAACACTGAGGACAGTTGTCTCAAAAGATCTGATTGGAGAAACTAGTCTGATTTGCCTCCAATCTGTTGCCTTAGATCTTTTCCTCTTGATCCAATATCAAGGTCAACCAGGCCTGCTCAGCTTTATATATACAACAGAGTGTTATACAATGTTAATTACTCTTTATGTTCCTCCACTCATTTTTTTCTGGTTTTGTTTTAATTTGTCTTATATATAATGGAGATGCACGTTGGCCATTTAAATATTCATATTTTTCTATGCCTCGCCTAAAATCATACGTTGGATGCCTCTTTGGCGAGTCAGTCCTCATATTTGGATGAATGTGTGAGTAGCCTGTGGTGGTGATTGAGGCAGGCTGGCTCTGAACATGCTGCGTTTCAGTCTACGTATGGTTCTGAGAGCTTGGCGGCAGTCAGAGAACCTCAGGCCATACAGATGGACCGGTCAGATATTCAGAAAAAGACGGAACAAGAGAGGTCAGTCCAGTCAAACAGCATTAAACACAAGCTGATAAAGAGGGAAGATCGCTATCTTCACTGACAGAAGAATGAGTGAACAGATCAGAGGGAGCAGGACATACACATGCTGAGCTGGAGCACAGAGAGAGAGAGAGAGAGAGAGAGAGAAATGAGTGAGAAAGAGAGAGTAATGGAGAGAAAGGTAAGGGAGGTGAAGACAGGAAATGCTAAACCTGCAGAAATCTATGTAAATGTTAAACTGAGCTCGTTCTCTCTCTTTGTGCTCACAGCCGTTATGATATTTACAGACTGGCCGTGTTGACCATTGGGCTCGCTCAGTGCGGTCAGCTGGCTGATGGACTCATCATTCTTTAATGGAGTTTGAACAGTGATGCCTTTGATGCTCCCTGGCAAGTTGGAAATGATAAAAAGTTTTTCTGAGAAGACATTTCGGAGATGGCCTTTATGGAAATGCATGACCCATTAAGCTGTCCCAGCCACTTGTTGAAATTCCCCATTTTATCCCTGCCATTTGCTGAAATTCCTGATTTTGTCCCCACTGTTTTTTGAAATTCTTGATTTTATCCCTGCTATTTGCTGAAATTCCTGATTTTCTATCTGCCATTTATTGAAATTCTTGATTTTGTGCCCGCCAGTTGTTGAAATTCCTGATTTCATCCCTGCCAATTGTGAAATTCCTTATTATGTCCATGTTACTTTTTGAAATGCTTTTGTTTAAAACACTTTTTAAATGCCAGATTTTTTCCCCACCACTTTTTGAAATGACTGATTTTGTCCCCGCCCCTTTTTGAAATGCCTGATTTTGTCCCTGCCACTTTTTGAAATATCTGATTTTGTCCCCCGCCCCTTTTTGAAATATCTGATTTTGTCCCCGCCTCTTTTTGAAATGCCTGATTTTGTCCCCGCTACTTTTTGAAATGCCTGATTTTGTCCCCGCCCCTTTTTGAAATATCTGATTTTGTCCCCGCCACTTTTTGAAATATCTGATTTTGTCCCCCGCCCCTTTTTGAAATATCTGATTTTGTCCCCGCCTCTTTTTAAAATGCCTGATCTTGTTCCTGCCACTTTTTGAAATGCTTGATTTTGTCCTTGTGAATACAAGGCATAGTCTAAAACAATTTTAGAAGAAAATGCTAATTAATCAGTGTTAATATCAACTACAGTTATGGGCAAATTCCATCAGTGTTTATCAATATTTCCGTCACACTTTTTCACATTTCTCATTTACCGATAGACCTACCTTTCCCCCTAAACCAAAAATAAAAACTTCTTTTGAGACATTTAGTTTTTTTCTGAATTTCAGGCAAAATTTGTTTATAAGTGTTACTGTATTTTGCATTGTTTTTGAGCAAGTTTTGACATTAATGGCTGAACTGAAGGCTTGGCTTTAAAATTATTATTATTATTATTATTATTATTATTATTTTTATTATTTTTATTATTATTATCATTACTACAGTCACAGTTCACCATCAGTTATTACATTTCGGCCAGATATGCATAGCCATAAAGATATCCTTAGTACAAAATAACAAATAAATAATAAAAAAATGTTCCTTACTGTGATATTAATGGTTATCAAAATGCTACCAGGAGTAAGAGGCAATAAACAAAACACTGCTTTAGTCCATGGCCATATTTTCATCATCTGTGCGGGATTTGGTCCCCACAAGGACATAAAAACACAGAGTCATATGCACAAGTTCGAAACCTTTTTCTTCCAATATGTTAAATAAATAAATAACATAATAAATGTGCATTAAAATGTTCAGAAGTTCATTCTCTGTAGAGGTTCTGTTAACAGGTCGTCGATATCAACAGATTTGTTGGTCTGCAAACACAGCTGTCCTGCTGAACTTCCCCCAATCAGAAATTATATCAACCAGCTTGACCATCCACATGGTCATTTAGGGCAGAGGAAGTCCACACACAGTGCTGCAGATGACCGTGGAGGATGTGTTGGTGCAGAAATGAGCAGGCGGGTGACGAGGGAAGGCCGTACTCTCTCATTATAAACCACATTTCACTTTCCAATAAGTCTCCATTTGTTTTCATTTAAATGGAAATGGCAGAAATAGAGCAGAGATGCAGCTCGTCTACAGAGACACGGCAGACAGAGAGAGAGAGAGAGAGACAGAGAGAGAGAGACAGAGAGAGAGAGAGAAAGAGAGACAGAGAGAGAGAGAGACAGAGAGAGAGAGAGAGAGAGACAGAGAGAGAGAGAGAGACAGAGAGACAGAGAGAGAGTGCTGGGGGGGGGGTGAAACATGACATCATTGGTTTATATTATTTTTCCCAACTGCTGGTGCATGATGACATCATCAAAACTCAGAAGACATTTCAGGCGGCAAAAGTCGTTACATATTAATGGAAGATTACATGAAAACAAGAGTTTAAAAGGCTTAAGAGCCTTAAAGGCTCCTATCATTGAAAAGTGAACTCATTTAAATATATTTACCCATTTTAGCCTAGCAGTTTAGCCCCGCCCATTCAGGCTGAAGTTATAAGGAGTGTTTCAGACTGGACTGCTTTTTGAATCAGCACAGAACAGCCAATCACAACGGAGCTCGTTTTATTCATTTTAAGGGATAAAGAGAGGTTAGAAAAGGGTCATCCTTTTATGAATTATGACTGTTTTTGGTCCACAAACTATATACATGCCATAAGTGGACCAAATAAAATGCAAGGTAAATGTATGATATGGGCCCTTTAATCTGAGCAGGGACATGAAGTAACTTCTTATTGTTGTTATTATTATTATTAGTACTGTTGTTGTTGTTGTTAAATATTATTATTATTATTATTATTATTATTATTAATTAAAAATATATTATTATTAATATTATTATTTGTTAGTTTTTTTTTTTATTATTATTTTGTTTTGTCTTGTGTTCTCCGCTCTCGTTTGTTAACATTTCAAATTTTCCATATCCTACAATTTTTCTTTACATCCAATTATCGTGTTTTCATGTTTATATGTACAAAAAAAAGCCATAATTCATTTTGACATGATCATTTTCCAACCTCTGTTTATCCTTCAGACGTAAACAGGCTGTTTTGGTTACTGTACATTTAAGACTTATATATGTAAATGAGCTCTGTTCTGATTGGCTGTCTCATTGAAAAAAAGCAGTCCAGGCTGAAACACTCCTTATAACGTCAGCATGTGAACTAAACTAAACTGCTGTAGGCTGAGCAGGCAGATACATGTCATACATAAATGTGTTGATTTCTGTGACATCACAGAAACCGTGAACCTGGAACAGGCTGTTTTGGACTGTAGGGACCGGAGAGTGTCTGTGTGTGTGTGTGTGTGTGTGTGTGTGAGTGTGTGTGTGTGTGTGTGTGTGCGTCTAATTGGGTAATGAGTGAGCGGGGTGACCTGTGGTAGATCGGAGGTGTTCAGCTCTGTCTGTGTCTGTGTGGTCATTTTCACTAGTTAGAGCCACATTTCACACTGATTTCCCTGTAGGACACGCGCAGTCCTCTCTCTCCCTCTCTCGGCCTCCCTCCCTCTGTGTCCCTCTCTGTCTCTCTGTCTCTCTGTGGATTTAGGTGGACTGACTGCTTTTTACTCAGCTGCTGTGGAGGCATGGCAGCTCTTCTCATTTTCTAGGGACAGTGGTGCTACACCGTCTATGTGGATTTTTGAAGAGCCTCTGTTTTTTAACCCGGTGTTTCCAGCGCTGAGCCAGGTTTCAGGGGCTCTGAGAGTGGCCCTGCTGGAAAGAGGCATCTCCAAAGTCCGCCACTTACGGAGAGGTGTGGACTGGGTGTCAGCAGCACAGCTGGCGGAGATGGGTGGCTTCAGGTCAGTGCGACTGGCGCTACAGATGCTGAATCGGCTGAAGTCTGATCTGTCTTCTCCTGTGCGGGACTACCTGGACGTGACCCCTGTAGACCAGTGCCAGAGTGAAGAGCCTGTGTTTCCTGAACTGGAGATAGATTTGAGAGATTCGGAGATGCAAAACTGGCAGGAGGGTCAGGGGAAACTCTTGTCTTTGGGAACCCTGACTCTTGGTCTCTTTAGCTCTCTCACCAAGAGGGCTTTGTACATTGCATATACTAAAGTACTGCACTTTCACAGCTTGAGAGACGTGCGAGAGTCTAAATGGACAGAGGTTGTTCAGGCTGGCTCTTCCCCGAAAGGTAGCTGGCGGTCCCTGTACAAAAGACCCATCGAGAAGAGGGTGGGTGACCTCCAATGGAGGATTGTACACGGGATTTTAGCCACAAACAGGCACGCGGCGCGGATTGATCCATTAGTGGGAGGTGTCCTTTCTGTGGGACGTCAGAGACAGTTTTTCATGTCTTTCTTCACTGTGCACGCTTGGGCCCCATTATGGGTTTAATTAAGGAATGGGGTTTGAAGTTTTTAGGCTTTTTTGACAATGTTTTATTTATTTATGGTCCAAAGTACACCGTTTCAAAAAGAAACACGCTAGTTCTTTTGAATTTTTTGTATGGTGCTGCTAAGTTAGCTATCTGGTGTACTAGGAGGAATAGAATAGAGAACCGTGGGGGTACTGACCCAGTACTGATGGTCAGAGGATTGATCTTGAAAAGACTCCTTGTTGATTTTACCTACTACACTCTTATTGACAATGTGGACTATTTTTTTTGCTGAATGGGGGGGAGGGGGGTTGCTTTGTGAACCTGATGAACTCAGTGGGTTTGTGTTGAACGTGTGAACTGATCTCTGCAGCTCAGCTGAGCTGGTTTTTGTTTTATTTGCTTTTTTCTTTGTTCTATTTGTGATTTTATTTTGAGCTGGTTGTGATGCTCTTACGCTGTGGACAATGGTTGATTAAAGGTGTTTTAAAGTCAAAGTCTGTCTCTCTCTCTCCCTCTGTGTCCCTCCCTCTCTGTCTCTCTCCCTTTATTTCTCCTTCTGTTTCCTTCCCTCTCTGTCTCTCTCTCTTTGTGTCTCTCTATTACTCTCTCTGTCCCTCGCTTTATCTCCCCACCTCTCTCTCTCTTTGTCACACACACTCTCTCTGTCACTCTCTCTGTCTTTCGCCCTCAGTCTCTCTCTGTGTCTCTCTCTCTCCCTCCCTCCCTCTTTCTCTCTATCTCTCTCTTTATTACTCTCTCTCTCTTTCTCTCTGTCACACTCTCTCTCCCCAACTTGCTCTCCCTCCTCACTTTCTCTCTCTCCCTTTCTTTCTCTCTGTCTCTCCCTCTTTCTCTCCCCACCTCGCTCTCTCTCTCCTTACTTTCCCTCTCTCTTTCACTCACTGTCTCCCCACCTTTCTCTCTTTCTGATTCTCTCTCACTCTCTCTAGCTGTATCTCCCACTCTCTCGCTCGCTCCCCTTTTCTCTGCCTCTCTTTGCCTCTCCTCACTGTCTCTGTTCCTCTCTCTCTCTCTAGCTCTCTCTCTCCACTGTCACACTCGCTCTGACTCTCTCTCTGCCACCCACCTTTCTCTCTCTCGTGCTTGCTTGCTCGCCTTTCTCTTCCCGACTTTCTTTCTTTGTTTTTACCTATTTTTCCCCCTCTCTCGTAATTGTCTCTCCCCACTTTCTCTTTCTCTCACCCTCTCCCCCTCCCTCCACCTCTCTCTTCCCTCCTTTTCTCGCTCCCTTACTACAGCTCTCTTTCCCTACCAGAGGTGTCACGTATTTGAGGAGAACGACTTGTGACTCGACTTTGACTGCAACACCAATGACTCTGACTCTGACTTGAGGTTGACCGTCATGACTCGGAAAGACTCAAGACCCAAAGTGGAAGAAATGGGGAGAGTCAGACTGCAGACGGGACTCGACACAGTCAATTATTTTTAATGTGAATGGATTCGTTTCCTGCCGTAAATCTGATGTACAGCGTTGTCGTCCGATGTCTGTCAGTGTGTTTATGCCAAGCATCAACAGCATCAATGCGCCCTCACTCAGCACTCAAGCTCCACCCTTACTGGAGAAACTGACCAGGCGAACTGACCGTTTTCCTCATGGCAGCAAAACAAAAGAGCAAAAAAGACACAGCCCTCTTGATTTGACCAATTTCAACAGCTTCTGCAGGTAAAACAAGCCTAACATTCACCACCAGGCTGAATTTGCCTGCGTTATTCACCAGCTTCATATTGGAATTTGTCTTTCCACCTTAAATGGAGCAGCAGTGAGGCACCGGAACGTCACCGCTGCACCATTTAAGGTGGAATGGAAAATTCCAATACGAAGCTGGTGAAAGAAAATCAACTTCAGCTTCATATTCACCATCATTTTCCTGCCTTTTCTGTAAACTGTTACTTGCAACTTAGTGGCTTGTTCGCACCTCTGCTCCCTACTCTCTCTGTCTCTGTCCTCCTTTTCTCGCTCCCCTACTATACCTCTCTCTCCCTACTCTGTCTCTCTCTTCACATCATGACATAAAGAGTGAGAGAGGAGGGGAAAAACAAGGTGGGAAAGAACGAAGTTTTCAAAAGTTAGGAGTGAAAAGAGAAGTGTATGACTGTGTGTGAGCGTATGAGAGAGAAAGAGAGGGAGAGAAAGAGAGAGACACAGGGAGAGAGAAGATAAAAATAAAAAACGCTGAAATTTGACTCATTTCCGCTCTGGTTTAGGAGTTTGTTGGCCTGAGAAACGTGGATGAAATCTTACACACGTTGCTGAATCACTGTCTCACACACACACACACACACACACACACACACACACACACACACACACATTCTTTCAGTTTCCAGCTGAAAGAGAAAAACAGGCTGATTTTGTTTTCTAAAAAAGCAGATTAAATAAGTAAATTAAGTCACAATTAAATGCCAAAATCTGACATTCAGCCGATCTGACCAAAAAATAAAACATAGTCTCCTTTGCTGTCCTGCTCTGGTCAGCACTGGTGTGTTCAAACAGTCTGAGCAGCAAAGGATCAACAGTGACACACACACACACACACACACACACACACACACTCAAATCACATAAACAACACTGAGGAACCGAATATCTTTTGTTAATAAACTTCTTTACTTCTGTTGTCACTCTCTCTCAAAGATCAAAGCTTTAAGTGCTGTTTATCTGATGGGGTCAGTGTTGATGTCTACCAGGTCTTCCAGGCGGTTGTTAGGAGACACATTTTCTCTGTATAATCAGTTTTGAACTCCAGTTTTAGAAACTCGCTTATTTCATTTGACCGTCCTCATCAGAAGTATCTCCTGAAAAAAGGGATAACTTATACTTAATGGTCATTTTGACAGGAAATACAACCCCTTCTCTGGGCCGGAGCTCATTTAAAATGGACAGAGGGGAAGTGGAAAAGTGTCCTGTGGTCCGACGAATCAACATTTGAAATTCTTTTTGGAAATAATGGACACTGTGTCCTCCGGGCTAAAGACCACTCAGCTTGTTATCAGCACACAGTTCAAAAGCCAGTATTCATGATGGTGTAGGGGGGCATTAGTGCACATGGCATGGGTGACGTGCACATCTGTGAAGGCACCATTAATGCTGAACAATATATACATGTTTTGGCAACATATGCTGCCATCCAGACGACGTCTTTTTCAGGGAAGGCCTTGATTATTTCAGCAAGACAATGTAAAACCACATTCTGCATGTATTACAGCAGCACTGCTCTGATTTAAAAGAGTCCGGGTGCTAAACTGACCTGCCTGCAGTCCAGATCTGTCACCACTGAAAACATTTGGCACATTATGAAATGAAAAATGAAATTCTGTATCAAACAAGAACGAGAAAACATTTCACTTTCTAAACTACAGCAGTGTCTCCTCAGTTCCCAAACGCTTACAGAGTGTTGTTAAAAGAAGAGGTGATGAAGCACAGTGGTAAACAGGCCCCCGTCCCAACTTTTTTGGGAAGATTCAGATTCAAAATGGGCAAATATTTTTCAAAAATAATAACATTTCTCAGTTTCAACGTTTGACTTGTTGTCTTTGTAGTATTTTCCTTTAAAATTATGGTTTACATGATTATGATTTGCACATCATTGCATCCTATTTTTATATACATTCTGCACAGTGTCCCAACTTTTTCGGAAATGGGCTTGTGAAATGAATTCTCTGACTTTTGCACAGGACTGTAGCTACAACACAGAGGCTGAAAGGATGAATAACAATAATAATCATCATAAAACACAGCCTGCGCTGGGAAGTGCTGCTTCCTGTGCTGTGAAAAATCAAAACCCACACAAATCCATGCTCGACCGATAGCATCATTCAAATCTGAAACTAATTACAGCACCGTCCTCGCTCTCCTTCCGCAGGCCGAGTTCCCGCCCCGTCGCCTCAGCGCCCGCCTCGCTGCTCATCGGAGTTGATAAATGAAGCCGCATATCTTGCGGCTGTAAATCAATACTGCGCCCTATATGAATATTTAATGCTTCATAACAATCGATGGCCACATTGACAGTGATGTAATGATATGCGGGTTATAACATATAATGGAATTTAAGCTGGGAGGCGTGCAGTGAGGCCTGGACGGTCAGCGAGGTCACTGCTTCCCTCACGTCCAGAACTTTGAAGGCCTCACAGCCGAGGTGGCCAAACCTCATGGAGCTCCTGAACCTTAATTTGATTTCAATAAAAGGGTGTTTTTGGAACACCTCCTTGTTTTTACACTCATTGTCCACTTTATCGGCTCCACTGACCATATCGTTTCACTTTGTAGTTCTACAGTTACAGACTGTAGTCCATCTGTTTCTCTGCATACTTTGTTACCCTGTTCTTCAGTGGTCAGGACCCCCACAGGACCCCCATAGAGCAGGTGTTATTTGGGTGGTGGATCATTCTCAGCACTGACGTGGTAGTGGTGTGTTAGTGTGTGTTGCGCTGGTGTGAGTGGATCAGATACAGCATATATTTTACTACTATGTAAGCATAGGTGGTCTTTGCACTAGGCAGCCACCTAGGACCCCCATGAGTCGAAGGACCCCATGAAAATACAATATACTGATGCATTGATGTTAAATAACCTAGTCCAGAAAGGCTTCAGCACATACTGCTCGTGTTATTGTTGGTGTAGGTCTCTCACCCTCTCTCTCTCTCTCCCTTTTCTTCTCTTCATCTGTCCTTCTCTTTCTTTCTACGTCTCTCTCTTCTTTTCTCTCTCCTTTTCCTTTTTCTTTCCTTCATCTCTTTTTCTCTTCCTTTCTCCGTCACTCTCTCCCTCACCTTTCTCTCCTTTTCTCTCTCCCTCTCCCTTTTTCTACCCGTCTCCCCCTTCTCTCTCTCTTCCTGTCTTTCCTTCTTTAATTTTCTCTCTCCCTTTTTCTCTTTATCTCCCCATTCCCTCTCTCTCTCTCCCTTTTCTTCCCTTCATCTGTCCTTCTCTTTCTTTCTACGTCTCTCTCTCCTTCACCTTTCTCTCCTTTTCTCTCTCTCCTTTTCCTTTTTCTTTCCTTCATCTCTTTTTCTTTCTTTCTCCATCACTCTCTCTCCCTCACCTTTCTCTCCTTTTCTCTCTCCCTCTCCCTTTTTCTACTCGTCTCCCCTTCTCTCTTCTTGTCTTTCCTTCTTTAATTTTCTCTCTCCCTTTCTCTTTATCTACCCATTCTCTCTCTCTCTCTTTACTTTCTCCTTCCTCTCTTTCTTTTTTTCCCCTTCTTTCATCTCCCTCCCCTGCTCTGTCTCTCTCTTTCTTACAGATATTTTTCCCTCTCTCCCTTTCCCTCCAATTATCTCCCCCTTCTCTCTCTCTCTCTCTCTCTCTCTCTCTCTCTCTCTCTCTCCTCATTTAAAATTCACACCAGCTCTCACACATCTCCTGTTAAACTGATTAGTACTCTGTGACTGCCTAATGGAAGCATTTGATAGTTTGCTAACACACACACACACACACACACACACACACACACACACACACACATACACACACACACAGACACACCCAGACACACACACACACACACACCCACACACACACACACACAGACACACACACACACACACACACACACACACACCCACACACACACACACCCACACACACACACACACACAGACACACACACACACACACACACACACACACACACAACAGCCAGAATTTTATTTTAGGGGGCTGGTCACAGGCTGAGGGGGCTGTCTGTCAATAATACCAATAATCAAAACATGAATTAGTGGATAACAGTTTGGACATCAAAGAAAATGGGAATTGGAGATGAATACCATAATTTCTGATAAAAACTGGGAATTATCATGCAGAGAGGGATTTAAAACAATTAATAGCCCAATTTGGAAGGAATCTGAATGGAAAGTTAAGATGAGATTTTTCAGGATTCCTCTTGTCACATCAAAATTCAGTGGCACCTCTGATCAATGCTGGAGGGGCTGTGGCCTGGTAGGGAACCATACACACGTATATTGGAACCGTCCAAAGTTATCAGAATACTGGCAAAACATACAAAAAGAAATCAAAATGCCTAAATATAGAGTTGCCCTTAGAACCATCCTATTTTTATTAGGAATATTACCAGAAAATGTAGGAAATAATAATCAGACATCATTACTGAGAGTCCTTCTTCTAATCGCTAAGATGATTACGGTTTCCTGGCTGAGGCCGCAGCCCCCCATGGTAATACAATGGAGGGAAAGAGTTAAGGATGTTTACTATATGGAAAGTATAACTGCGAGATTACAGTTGAGATCAGACGTATTCTTGACTAAATGGTCCTCAGTAATTACATATTTGTTTTCAACTGATGTCATCTAAGTGAAACAATTCTTTCCGCATGTATGTGTGTGTATATATATATATATTCTTCTTTCCTTTTTCTTTTCTCCTCATGTGAATGTGTTTTACTATAAAACATATCTATCTGCTTCTTTTATGTTCATGGAAGAATTTGGTTATTTATCCCTGAGGAATTGTTTATGGACAATGAGAGGATGCCAAAATTCATGGACTGCCCCCAAGATATACACCTCTGAGCCCTGTGTTGTGTGTTTGATGATATAACTGTACTGTACGATTGCACATGATAAAAAGGAAATAAAAAGAAGTTCAAAAAAAAAAAAATCATATATTACACCAAAAGAACTGATAAGCAGTAGAGCTGGGCAATGTGGTAAAAATGTATATCTCAATATTTATCATATATTTATATGTGTGTGTGTGTGATATGTACTACACATTCGCTCAGTTGGACCGGTCAGGCCAGTTGAACCAAACAAATCTAAAGTACAGCATATCCGCATCCACCCCAACCACCCCCCCCCACGCCTCTCTGCCCCCTAATGTCTCACAAGATTGCTCGTTTTAAGGCACATAATAAACACGTGGAGCTATCTTAGCCAGTCAACCAGCCTACAGCATCACAGTTTGTAGTCACAATAGTTTTTAAACACCTCAGTATCGCTGCTGAACTGAGAACCAAAAACATCCAGCCAACAGCGTCCTGTGGGCAGCGTCCTGTGGGCAGCGTCCTGTGACCACTGATGAAGGACTAGAGGATGACCAACACAAACTGTGCAGCAGCAGATGAGCTATCGTCTCTGACTTTACATCTACAAGGTGGACCGACAAGGTAGGAGTGTCTTATAGAGTGGACAGTGAGTGGACACAGTGTTTAAACACTCCAGCAGCACTGCTGTGTCTGATCCACTCAGACCAGCACAACACACACTAACACACCACCACCACGTCAGTGTTACTGCAGTGCTGAGAATGATCCACCACCCAAATAGTACCTGCTCTGTGAGGGTCCATGGGGGTCCTGACCACTAAGAACAGTTAGCTGCAAAGCGGTCATTACTTAGCCAGCGGTGCTCCGTGGAATTGTATAGTTGTGGGGGAGAAACCTAGAGGGCATCTCAGCCAATCAGGTTGTGCCGTCAGAACTTGCTGTTGTATAAAAAAAATGCATAAAATGCTCTTATGTGCGTAAAATTTGCATAATGAGACACATTAAGATCACAGTGATATTGTTGCCTAAGTTTCTTTCAGCGCCCCCTCTGTTCCTGCTGTTCTTCCCCCTTTCTCCACTCCACTCCTCCTTCTGCACCCCCACCTGCACTTTCGCCCTCGTCCTTTCTTCATTCTTTCTCGTTCTTCCTGTTCCAGAAAAACATCGCGAGCGTAATTTCATTGTCTCTGACATTTTTCTGTCCACAAAAACACAAACTTACTCTGCTCCATTTTCTGTCCTTCTCTCCTGACCCTTTTTACTGCCCCTCCATCATCCCCCTCTTCTCCCGCTCCTTTGTGTCTTTCTTTTGCTTTTTTCGCCTCTTGTTCTTCTGCAGCGGATATGAAAATAGCTCCAAAATAAAAAAAAAATGGAATTCTAAGAAGAAGACCACCAAGAGACGAGAGGGCAAGCAGGAAAACACTCGAGAGGAACGAGATTACGGAGTAGAAGCACTTAGGATTAGAGAGAGAGAGAAAGAGAGAGAGAGAGAGACAGAGAGAGAGATGGTCTTAAAGAGGGAGAGTAGAGAGAAGAAAAAGAAAGAGAGGAAAAAGGTAGAGAGAAAGAGAACAGAGAGGAAAGGAGAGAGATAGAGAATGGAAGACAGAAAGGGAGAAAGAGATAAAAAAGAGAGTTGACCTCAAAGAGAGAAAGCGAGTAGAGAGAGAGATAAGAAAATGAAAGAGAGGAAAAAGGTTGAGAGAAAGAGAGAGAGAGAGAGAGAGAGAGAGAGAGAGAGAGAGAGAGAGGAAAAAGAGTAAAAAGGAAAAAGGTTAAGGGAGTAGGGAGAGAGAAAGAGAGAAAGAACAGCAAGAGAGAGAGAGAGAGAGAGAGAGAGAGTAGAGGGAGATAGGAAAAAGAAAGAGGGAAAAGGTAAAGAGAAAAAGAGAGGACAGGAGCGAGAGAGAGAGAGAGAGAGAGAGAGAGAGAGAGAGAGAGAGAGAGAGAGAAGGCTGGTATTTTTAAATAGTGTAAAAGCAAAACAGAAACACCCAGAATGATCACACAATGCTGCTGTACACACACACACACACACACACACACACACTCCCACTAGAGTGTATCAATGTTTGCGTGTGTGTGTGTGTGTGTGTGTGTGTGTGTGTGTGTGTTTCATCCTCTGCCTCTTTTACTTTCTCTAATAAAAGCTGCGGTTTGGTGGGATTAAAGCAGTTCTTTAGAGCAGACGAACGTCCCCACAACCACTAAACGCTCGTGTTCCCGTCATACTGGGGGGATCTGGTCCCCACAAAGACACAAATACACTGTGAGGCTCGGACCTCCATGCTATAGTCAGCCTCCTTCTGACCTAACAAACACCTCCTGATGCAAACACACACTACCAGCGTACTCAGCAACACCGTCCATATCCCTGAGAAGATGTGAGCAGATGCATTCTGGGAAATGTAGTCCTTAACAAAGAGCTTTGTACCTGTGATCAACAGGCAAAGGCTTGAAACTGTGTCACTACCAGTGGGGAACCCTCAGGGCCTCCTAGAACTTCAGAGAAGACCTAATGATTTCTGGGATATACTATAAATACATACTATAAATGTGTAGTTTATTTGCATTCAATAGAATCAGTGTTGTATTTAGTACTTGTTGTACTGTTGTAAAACTGTTACGACTATCCAGTCAGGATGTTTTTCCCCTGGTATCTAGGCAGATAAAGCCAAGCGAGCTGAACTGAAGGCCTTCTAGATATTTCAATGACTGTAAATAAAAGTCTAAGCAAGTTCCAGGTAGTTGTTAGGAATGGAAAACAGCAGCAGCAGGACTCTACTGAAAGATTCATTGTAAAACTGCTACAAGGTAAAATGTTTTACGCTTCAGATAAAACATGTGAAATGTCTTCTACAAGCTTCAAATGCCTTTGTTAATCTAAAACTGATGCCTGCATTAGCTTAGCACTAACATACCATTAGAAACCCCATAGGAGAAAATTTGATTTTCCCCAACATTCTAAAATGGAATGTTCATAAAATTTGAATCTGCTCAAAACTCCAAAATGGAATGTCCAGACAGTTTGATTTTCCACAACGTTCTAAAAAGAAATGTTCAGAAAATTACAATCTACTTAACATTCCAAAATGGAATGTTCAGAAAATTTGATTTTCCACAACATTCTAAAATGGAATGTTCAAAAATTCGAATCTACTCAACATTCCAAAATTGAATGTTGAGAAAATTCGAATGGATTCAACATTCTAAAATGGAATTCTTAGAAAATTCCAGTGTTCAAAAATTTCTGAAATGGAATGTTCAGAAAATTCGAATGTCCTCAACATCCTAAAAAGGAATTTTCAGAAAATTCGAATCTGCTCAAAACTCCAAAATGGAATGTTCAAAAAATTCAATTTTCCACAACAATCTAAAAAGTAATTTTTAGAAAAATTCGAATCTCCTCAACAATCCCAAATGGAATGTTCAGAAAATTACATTTTTCACAGCATTCTATAATAGAATGTTCAGAAAATTCCAACATGCTCAAAATTCCCAAAAGGAATGTTCAGAAAATTTGAATGTACTCAACATCCTCAAAAGAAATTTTCAGAAAACTCGAATCTGCTCAAAACTCCAAAATGGAAATTAGAGCAGAGATTAGCTTTATTACAGACATGGGTTTCACTTCCTTTAATTTTTACTGGGTTTTAGACCTTTAAGTCCTGAAATGAAGGCCTAGCGCTATTATGATGTGCACCACCATAAATACATAATACAAAAGTGCTTAAAATAACATCCAAAGCTAATCATGACTTCAGAGAAGCCTGCCGACGATTGGACAGTTTAATACCCATTCTATCTGCAAACGAACGCTCTCTCAAAGGTCCGGCGAGGGCGGCCTTCCCAAGAATCGCTGACATATCTCACGTGACGTCCTCTGAACATCATGGATGAATATTACTCGTTAATTATGGACGGCAGGCAAGTTCAAACTGATTTCCATACTTCACAGAAAGAACGGGGAATCAAATCCTCGAGGCTAATCTGCTCATCGACTTGCAAATAACTCACTGTGAGGGACCGGTTAAGTTAAGCGGGGGTCAAAAGGTCAAAGTCAGCTCAGCGGGGACAATCGGAGGACGTTGCGACAATTACACCTGCGAAAGATGAAGAAAGATCTCAGACTGGACGTGCGGCTCTGATCTTATTCATTCATCTGTGAACTGATTCATCCTAAATCACCCATTATGTTCCCACATATCACATCATCCTCCAGCATTTGCATGAATTTTTCCACTTTAACAGTCCCAGAGGGTCAACAGCTCCACACAATAGGACGTTTCCGCTCTGTGGCCGGCCGCAAACGCCCTACAGAGCAACTGACTTCAGATATCGAGTCCAGATGAAATTAGAGTTAATGGAACTGGGTGCATAAACACCGGAATTAAAGCCAGTATTTTCTTTTATTTAATTTTCCCCCTTGAAGCCCACTTACGATGACATTCGTGTGAGTTTATTTATGAAAAACAGTCATATTTTACCTCACGTGACCATTTGCCAACTTCTTTTTATCTCCTTAGGCCAGATGTCAGCGACCCAAATGTTAAGAAGAGCCATTTTGTCCTTTCATTAAAAACCAAACCACCTTGGGAGCCACAACATTTTATGCCCATTTTACCATCTTGGCTGTAAATATGACTCAGTATGTGTTAATGTGCTAATATAGGGTAAAAAATATGTAATATAAACCAAAACACAGACTTACTTTGCTCTGCTTTAAGCTTTAGCTCAGCTATAGCTGCTTTTCTCGCATCTCCAGCAGGAAACTTTTTCTAAAAGTAGAACAGTTTCTTGTAAAATGTCTCTCAACTCTCAAGACTGAAGTCGCTTCTCATTCACCGGCTTCTTGTTTGAATTCTTCCGTTCCATCTTAAATGGTGCCTGAGGCGCCAGAATGTAACTGCTGCACCATTTAAGGTGGAACGGGAAAATTCAAATGAGAAACTGACTTCAGCTTTGTGGCGTTATAGTGTTTGTCAGTTTCTCGTTGCAGATTAAACGTATCAGGAAACCAGCTGGAGTGACTATAAACACAAATAAGTCCATTAGTCTCCAAATTATCAATGTTCGTCTTAAATCTCTCTCTTTGCCTTTTCATTAGCTACTATGTTAGCGTTGCTATGGTGACCAGCAGTCTGCGCTGATCTTCAGGGTTAAAGGGTGAATTAGCAGTTCTACATTAACTCCAGAGTTTAAGTCCATTTACTGTTAAACTGTGTTGAACGATCAGCAGAGCTTTATTTTACTGTAAAGGAGGATTATTTTATTTTTACCTACAAATCTGATTCAGCTGTGGAGCCACAACAGGACAGTAAAAGAGCCGCATGAGGCTCCAGAGCTGCATGTTGTCGACCCCTGGCTTAAATTTAAACAGGCTCCTTTTTCCTACTGTGCCTTTGAGGGGAATTCCACCAATTTTTCTACATTTCTGAATAATTCAGTCATAAAAGTCATACACAGTTATTCAGAGTAGTTTAGTGTGAAATGGCTCAAATATCTTTACAGTGGTGGTGATGGGAACCAGGGGTCGCCATGACTACAATACAAATATTTGACATTTTATTTACTATCCAAAACTACCAGTGAACCTACACGAGTCTTTTGAGTTTATATGGAATGATGACAATGGAAAATATCATTTTTTGCACTGCATGAAAGAGAGAGATAAAGAAAAAGAGAGATTACAATGCCCTGCATGTATCCCTCCACCATTAAAATACATTTTAAACTTAAACTTTAATCACAAAACTGTCGTAAAGCAATTTCTCAGACATCAGTGAATTCATAACCATTTTATGTAATAGGCAGCTTTTAGAGGTGGACGTCTGGTTCCTATCACCACCACTGTGAACAGTTCTGACTCGGTAAGTTTCTCTAGAGCGGAGCGTTTCACACCAAACCACTCTGAACGACTCTGTTTACGTCTTAACTATTTAATTATGTAGAATTTTTTTTAAAACTTGGTGGAGTTCCCCTTTAAGGCTGCAGTATGTAATCAAGCTCTGTTCAGATTGAACTGCAGGGTCTGGATGCTTTGAAACTTTAACAGTGTTTATTTACTACATCAAACTCTCTTATTGTAAAAATGCAGTTTTCCATGATATTTTAATACACACAGCAGATCAAATACACTGACCACTGACCTGCTACAGCGGCAGATACGCTGTCGCTCAAACGAGATAACAGTCACACATCAGAGAGAGAGAGAGAAAGAGAGAAAAAGAAAGGAATGAAAAGAAAAGGAGGGAGATATACATATATATAGAGAGAAGAATTAAATATAAAGAATAGAATAAGAATATATATATATATATATATATGAGAGATAAAAAAGAGAGACATACAAATACAGAGAGAGAGAGAGAGAGAAAGGGAGAGATACAGATACAAAGAGATAGATAAAGTGGAAGATAGGAATATAAAGAATGATAGAGAGACAGACAGAAAGAGAGAGAAGTGGAAAGGAATGAAAAGAAAGAGAGATGCGGATTGAGATGCAGAGATAGAGAGAGGGAGAAAGTGTGGGAAAGGGCTGAAGAGAGAGACATGCAAATACAGACAGAGAAAGAGAGAGAGAGAGAGGTACAGATACAGAAAGAGAAAGAACGGTGGAAGAAAGGAATACAAAGAAAGAGATAGAGACAGTTAGAGAGAGAGAAAAAAAGAGAGAGAGAAGTCGAAAGGAATGAAAAGAAAGAGAGCGATGCAATTACAGACAGGGAGATAGAGAGAAGGAGAGACACGGACACAAAGAGATACATGAAGTGGAAGAAAGGAATATAAAGAAAGATACAGTTTAAGAGAGACAGAGCAATAGATAGACAGAGAGAGAGAAAAAGAGAGAAGTAGAAAGGAATGAATACACACACACACACACATACATATATATATATAGAGAGAGAGAGAGAGAGAGAGAAAGAGAGAGAGAGAGAGAGAGAGAGAGAGGAATGAAAACAGAGATGCAAGTACGAGAAAGAAGGAGTGGGAGAAATGAATTTAAAGAAAGAGAGAGATACAGTTAGAGAGAGAGAGAAAGAGAGAGAGACTCTTAGATACTGCCAGATGTTATCTGTCCGTGCTAAAGCCAGATGTTATGAAGCTTCGTGGCGTTTCTGCAGAATAACGCTCGCGCAGCCTGTTGCATCTGCACCGCGCGCTCGGCCGTACATCCCGGCTCACATACACACACACACACACACACACACACATTCCATTAGAGCACGACTAAACCGCAGCTGTGAGAAATCGATGCCTGCACGGGACTCTCTCTCTCTCTCTCTCTCTTTCTTTCTCTCTCTCTCTCTCTCTCTCTCTCTCTCTATATATATATATATATATATATATATATATATATATATATATATATATATATAAAATGCTCACACGTTCATAAGAACTCACATATGAACCAAGTGCACAAAAGCTTCACGCGTGCGCGCGCGCGCCGTTTACAGCCACTGCATGAACTTTTCCTGATGTCCCCGCAGCTCCGTACTCACCTCCTCTGGCCGCTGTAGTGGAACCCGGCAGCAGCAGCAGCAACAGCAGCACCAGCGCAGCGATGGTGTAGCGCGTGCAGAAGCCGCGAGCCATCGCTGCACAGCCACTGCCCGGGACCGAGCGCGCGCATCCCATACAAACACACAGAGCACCGGAGTCCGGTCGGCGCTGATAGTCCTCACGAGAACCTCAGGATGACGGAGATGGAGAGAGTGGACACAATCCGACGAGAGTAAACCGCGTGAGTGCGCGCGAGGCGTGGAGAGAGAGTGAGAGAGAGAGAGGAGGGGGGCGGAGACCAGAAAACACACACTCGCTCGTGCTCAGACGTCGCCCAGACTGTGCGCTTGGAGCGCGCGGCAGGGAGAGACTGACCACAGGAGAAGGAGGAGGAGGAGGAGTCTAAACACTCGCTTATTATTAATGTATCAGCACATTTCGCTCATATTATATACAGATACATACAGGGTCCTTCAGAGATATCAGCACCTCTGATAAACAGGGGCTGGAGTGCTCATCCTTTTGATCTTTCACTCAAAATATGGCCATGCAATGAAAAAAATATATATATATATATTATGAAATATATATTTTAACATGACTGTTGGCGAATTCTTTAATATTCCCATTCCTATCGAAGCCTTTACTGCTGTTAAAGAAGGCACAGCTGGTGCACAAGTCACTGTGCTATATTAACAGGCTGTAGCATGCAATAGCAAGGCTTTTGGCTAACAGCTCGATCTACACTCAGCTCACATCTGCACTCACTTGCTTCCACCCAGATAGCGAACATATATTGGTCCGCTGTCTTGATAAGGTCACTACCCCACTTATCATTGGCCACTTCTGGTCCACCCTCGGACCACCCAGATTACTGTCCTGCATACCAGCTCTACCTAGTTTTTAATCTCCTCAAACAGATTTTATGCACGGAGACTTTTATTTTAGAAAATAAACTGTTACAACAACTGAGAGAATAAAAATATTGACTGGACCTGATATAAAAATGATTTTATAGAATATGTTAATGCTGACACTGTGCTGGATTAAAATTATTTACTAAACTGAAGGAAGGAAAAATAAGAAAAGTAGACCGTGAGTGAAAAAACGAGCAATGATAAGTGGAATTTTGTCTATTGCTCTGCTTAAACACCGGTGGGCCACCCAGAAAACACTGACCACCAGCTTTGCCATCAGCAGGACCAACAGTGGCCCACTATCCTCTTGGTTTTAGGGCAGCTCTGACTGATGTTGCGTTTACATGTTTGCAGTAGATGGATGACGACAAATCAGATATTCTGTTGTTTTCAATGGAAAATTTTGCCACTGCCAGTGGCAACGTCCCTCAGACCGCAGTGGTGAGTGGAACTTCCTGTCAAGAGCTCAATGGCCACATTACCAGCAAAAACAGATGATTATCAGAAGAGAGCTTTGCTAGTGTAGATTGTTTATTTAAGAGGGACAAGGGCAGGAGGACCCTCTGTACTATTTTGATTTTGTTGTTGTTTGTTAACAATGAGACGTTTGGCATCCATGGCTCCTGAAAAGATCAACATCCAGTTTATTTCACTGCTGCAGGCAACTCTTGACAGATCAACCAACAAACGATTGTAGTCTGTAGAACGTCGCCACTTGTGGCTGCATTAAAAACAATGGAATATTCGGTCATCTGTCCAATGCACACATGTGAATACCCAAAATAAACATGCAGAGCATTTCTCAAACGTGCTACAATATCTTATGTTTTAACATTCACCTGAGCGTTTTGAGCACTTAAGTGGTCAGCCATGACTTGCTGTTTCACTGGGGTATAAATATGAGGTGACACACGGGACAAATTCCCTTAATCGTCCATCACTAGAAGAAAGAGCAGAGAATACAGCAATGATGTGAAAGTTTGTTAAGCTGCACAAATCAGGAAAATATCTAAACAGTCAAAAATGCCAATTTTCACTACCAGCAATTAAGAAGCACCTGAAGATGTTCCTGGGAATCTGCCGGGAAGAGGTCATTTGTCTATATTGACCCCACACACAGTGAGGAGGATGGTTTAATAGGCCAAAGAATCTCCAAGGATCACAGTTGGAGAATTGCAGATGTTCATTAGGTCTTTAAGTCAGACCATCTTCCAACCTACAATCAGATGCCACCTACATGACCACAATGTTCCCAGAAGACAGCCAGAGGTTATTACTTTCAGTGAGATTATGTTCTATGGTCAGATGAAGCTAAAATAGACCTTTTTGGCAATAAACACCAAGAGGTAGGTTTGCTATAGACACAAAGGTAGCCATGCCGAAAAGAACCTCCTCCCCACTGTGAAGTATGCTGGTGAATCTGTGATAATGTGGGGCTGTTTTTCTTCCAAAGGCCCTGGACTCCATCAAGTACCAGCAGAAATAAAATCAAAACCTGACTGTCTCAGTCAGGAACCATAAATTGGGCCATGGGTGGATCTTCGAGCAGGACAATGATCCAAAGCACACCTAACAATAAAAAGAAAAATGGTTCACTGACCACAGAATCAAGGTTTTTGTCAGGGGCATCCCAGTATTCTGACCTGAACCCCATACAAAACCTGTGGGATGAGCTGAAGAGAAGAGTCCAAAGCATGGACCTTGGAATCTGAAGGATCTGGAGAGATTCTGTGTGGTGGGGTCTGAGAAGCCTGGCTATGTGTTCTCCAGCCTCATTAAGTATTAAAGTCTCAGAGCTTTTATCTTTATAAAGGACGGTTACACAAAGTATTAAATTTAACACATACATTTGAAAAAAATTCATGCTAACGTGAAGGGCACGTGGACCAGTGATCCCCAAGTACACATCAATGGACATCTGCAGTCATTCCCATCTAATTTATTTTTTATTTTAAACTCCAGTTATTATTAAAATTGACAAATGACAAATTCACCTGTAACCTAGCAACAACAACCAAAAAACGTTTATTACAAGTAAGAAGCCTGCCAAAAATGACAACAACAAAACCATAACCCCTTGTTGCTCAGGGCCCTAACAACTGCATATACTGCTTATAGCAAGAAATGACCCTATCAGTGGGCACCAGTCCAAGTCAGCAGCAGCCACTGGGCTGGCAGCCAGGTCAGCGCTTTGGTCGTCCTTGTCCCTTGCTAGCCTGCTGCAAGTCAAAAGCATAGTCAAGTATGTATGATACACCACATCCCCCACCCACCCCACCACCTTGTGACAGGCCTTTCTTATGGACCCATACCTGGTCTTCAGGGAGCTCTGCCACACCAGATGGGCATCAGATTCTGTCTGTGCCTTGTATCCTAACTATAACTGCTACTACATGTGTACCACCCTGAGGCACACCTGTAGTAGTGCAGGTATTACATGCTGATCTTGTCAATCACTTCAGGCTCTGGCAAGGTTTGAAGCACCATTGTCAACAAGTGTTTTCAGCTCCCAGCCAAACATCAGGGGAACATTTAGTGAAGTCTACTGTTCTACTGTTCAGTGTCCCCACAAACCATTTCCTCCACCATTTTCTCAGTAGTGGTGGTGGCACTTTAATTGGATATTGCACATGCCTTGGGTTACTTAGTGAAGCAGTCTGTTGCAAACAGGGCATAGCAGTTCCAGGCAACTGTGGTAGGAAATTGCTCCCACCAGATACTGCAGCACTGGTAATGTGAATGTCCCTGCAGGTGTCACAGCAATGGATATGGAGCTCAGTGTTATATTGGCACCTTGCCTGCTACAATCAGAGTCAAATCAATAGGTGTATAGAAGCCCAGATGTCCTTGAAGTTGTGCAGAACCCCCTCAAAATCTGCTACATGGTTCCACAGATGGCAGATAACCCCACCTCCATGAGGTGCTCAAAGTTGGGTGGGGGCTTTGCAGAGTCCAAATGGAATAATCCTCAACTGCCAGAATCCTTGGGCATTGATGAAGATGATCTTGGACCTGGTCTCCACCTGCCTATGCCCCCAGGACTAGGGCTTGATCACCATCCCAAGCCAATACCCTCGGCAGACTAAACATGCTGAACCTGCAAACTTGAACAAGCAAAGTTCTCAAGGAGGGGTGTCAATAGCAGGCATGGCAAGTGTAAATCTTTCCTGTAATCAAGTTGTCCAGGACAAGTTGTCTCCTGTTGGCACTTCACTTCACAGTACAATAATCATTGGAACCCAAATTCTGTCCATCTCTTTTTTATGAGAAGTAGAGCAGTGTGCTCCTGTCCTCATTAATTCCACAATCTTTCAATAACATCCATCAAATCTGTCCCCATTAATTGTGTAACCTTTCAATCACATCCTCAGACAAATCTCCAGATTAATTGTCCAAGCTGTTCTCCTTTTTTTTCCCCTCAACCAAATGATGATATCAATACAAGATGACATATTCTGTCTTCAATCTGATAAGATTAGGGGGGAGCTTTTGAGCTTGGATCCAGCAGGTCTGTAAATGAAGCCCTGGAAGTGTCACAGGGGCCCGTGAGATAACTTGCAATGCACAGTGGGACTCATGTTATGATCAAAGTCTTGCTGCCAGAGAAGGCTCAGAGAACAGTGTGCTGCTGTGCTGCCTCAGCGCTGCTTCTCCTCAGCTCGTAAAATGGCTCAAACTCCATCCATATATGCCCTGGCTGCCCCTTCCCTAATGGAAAAAGCATCAATGTGATACACCCAAAGCCCTGCTTAATATCCCGGGTAATTTAGCCCAGCCTGACCTGTTTGGACCCGATTAGTGCTTTTAGCTTGTGTGCGTGTGTAGGTTCGGTCCGTGTGAGCTCGGCCCTGTCTGATAGGGTTAAGTGTTTAACAGCCTCTGTCGGGGCAGTAGACATAACGATGCTTTAAATATCCCAGAATGCCCGCAGCATCTCTGCCACCCCGCTCTCAGAGCCAGAGACAAAAACGGCGGGGACAGAGCCGCAGTCCCCATGCTCATTTATTTCCCAGCTTGCTGCAGTTGAGCTCTGTCAGACCAAATGAGACTTTGTTTTACAGATACGTATTAATAATTGTCCTAATTTACAACTAATTCCCAATCCTGAATCCCCTCTGAAAGGGTAATGCAGTCCTAAGAGAGGCTTCATTTTCAAATAGAAAGTCATCCCTGGGATCTCACACTGGTTTGCTTTGATAGGTTGCTCATTTTGATGAAAGAAGGAAGCACACAACAAGCATGCAAACCTATCCTGTGGTCAGTTATGCATGCTGGAGGTCAAATGCCATTTGCATTGTTAGTGGGGGAAGTGAGATTGAAGAATTGCTGACATCAGATAATGCTGCCTAGCCCTTGAACGGGACACTTAACATTTGACCTCTCTAAACGACTACACTGTGGCTGACCTTGCACCCTGTCCCTGAACTTATGCTCTCTGGGTGCAGGATTTGGGATGACATATATGAATCATTTTACCGAAATAGATCAGAGTCAGAGTTGAAAACACATTTAAAACCTTTATTGACTTGGAACTTTACACCGAAATCCTCTGCTTTGAGTGACCTTATACCTTAATTATGTTTGTTGTATTAAAATTTCATTTTGTCATTACCAAAACAATCCTAACACTACCCAGATTTACCAAATGTTTCGGTAGTGATAATTTTAGCTCATTATGAGCAGAACTCAAAAACACCAGCCAGTATATGACTAGCAGACACAGCTGTGAACAGCTGTACACACACAAAATCAACACCTTTGTTTTAAAACACAAAAAAGAGGTGGAAAATCTGTGTCTGTCAAAAGTTTTATTGTTCCACCCTTATTTTCAGACTTTCAGACACATTTGCTTCAGAACAATGGGATCTAACTGCTCACCATGTGGCCATGAGGGACAGGGATGCAGTCTCACTTCCTGCTCTAAAATGCAGGGATGTGGCTAAAACAAGGCTCCGCCTACAGACTAAAACACTGTGTTTTAGTAGTGGCATGAAAACGTGGGGCAGCATTTTTGTTTTTAAAAGTTACAAATTAAACTCATGATAGATTTAAACCCTTCAACTTTAAAAGAAATCAAAAAGTCTTAAAACAACATTGAGGAAAAAAAAAACATTAAAAGTAATTGAAAAGTAAATAAGCATTATTTACACAAATTGGTTTGAAATAGATCATAATATAATTCTTATAAACATCTAAGGTCTGAATCCTCAAGCGTTTTTCCTTTATTACTGTAGGACCATATTTGGTCCATATTAAGTCCACGTATTTTTCCAAAGCCTTGAAAGCTTCATGTTAAATGGACCAACAATGAATAAACATCTGATTGAGCTACTACAGTCCTGACTGTTGCTGGCTATGCAAATAATGACAAAGACAAATAATGGACAAACAATGGAAAATGATGGTCCAGGCTGCCTAAAGCTTGAGGTATAATAAACAATTTTATATAGCAAGTTAAATCATCAAGAAACAGCAAGAAATATCCAGTCAATAGAAGGATTAAATCCAGTGCTTCCTAGCCTAGCCTAGCTGTAGCAAACAACATTTAATGATATTATTCCCTTCAACCTGTGGTCCTACATTCATGACAAAAGACATGCATTTTTTTACTGAAGGAGAGAAGGAGTCATAGAAATGTAACATCCATGAAAAACTAATGATATGAACCAAGCAAGAGTTTTATATAAGTTCCTTGAAGGTGAGTGAACCTTCCTTTATTAAATAACTGTAGTCCATAGAGTGGTCTCTTTCCCTTACGCACAACAACAGGGGGAACAAAAGTTCAAAGTGGAGTTCAAAAAATATCTAAAGCTACAAAGAAAATGGGACCCCTAACAACCACCTGGAAGACCTGGTAGACCCCAAAACTGCCCCCATCAGATAAACAGCACTTAAAGCTTTCATCTTTGAGAGAGAGGAGAAAATCAAGCTGCTTCAGATCTGAAAACATCCACAGGTGTTTCTGTCCATCCTTCCACTGTGAGAAGACGACTCAGCGCTGTGGGTCTGAAAGGATGCGTAGCTGATCAAGAAGAACCTCACTGAGAAAAGGAGACGGACACATCAAACAAAGAAGCTGAACGATGGACTGACCACCCCAGAGTCCAGACCTCAACACCACTGAATGTGTTTGATTACTTCAGGAAATGATCAACCAGCTTCTAAGACTGAATACGTATTCTCCTGTCTCCCAAAATATTTCCTGTACATTCATAGGATGGTGGGCCACTAGTGGTTGAGAATTGTCCACCATCCAAAAATATCCAGGCAAGAATTGCTCTGTGGTCAGAAATTGACCACTGAGGAAGGACTAGAGGATGGCTAAAACAAACAGTCTCTAACTGTACACCAGCAAGGTGGAGCTACAAGAGAGGGATTTCCAGGGTGCTTCTCCTTCTTTCGCACATGCATGGACTTACTCTCCTTTGTCCCTCCTATCGCTCCCACCATCCCTCTCTCTCACTCACTGACTCACTCACACATTCCCCAACCACCCTCACCTCCATCTCTCTCTTCTCCCGCGACTCTCGAGCTGAATTTCGGTACCTCTCTAAGACCCCAGCACAGTAATCAGTGTGGAGAACACATTTGTTAACGTGCCCTTCTGCTCATCACTTATCTCTTTCACATATACTCGCACACACATGTTCAGGTGAGAAAAAGAAAAATCATCCCTCGCTTGCTATCTCTGTCTGTCTCTCTCTCCCAGCGTGAGTCCAGCAGAATGCAGCTTGAAAGTCGGTGACGGGGCTTGTCAAAGCTGTTTAGCGCCCCATAATGCATGCAACCCATCGAGATAAATGCCCATTTCAGCCCGCGGACGTGGCACCAATCCATAAAGACCCAGCACGGTGACGCCGAGAAGAGCGAGAGCCAGCAAAATGCTCCCGGTACACCGACAAAGACTGCACTGACGAGCGCCAGAAGGGGGCTGACATTACAATGGGAAAACCGCGCTGCTAACACAAATAATCCACATTTACGCCACATGAGCTCGGATATCATACAATTATGATGCGCTTGGAGAGCACAGGCTGCTTCTCACCACTTTTTTTTTTTTCCAGTGGGACTCAATTGCACATGAATGAGATGCTTATATGCAACACATTACTCAATGTTGCAATACATCTTATGTTGTAAATTCAAGATGTTTAGGATTTTGTTGGTATTGACATCCAGGTCACAGACTATAAGAAGCAAGATTTTAGGATGCTCCACTTCCCCTCAAGTGAACCTGACTTATCTTACAACCCTGTTATCAAAAAAAAAAAAACTCTATATTTAAGTAAAATTGTACAAAGACAACATATGCCAATTTTGAATTTGATGCCAGCAACACATTTCAAAAAAGTTGGCACAGGGGCAACAAAAAACTGTTAAAGTTGTGTAATGATAAAAAAAAAAACACTTGGTGGAACGTCTCACAACTAATTAGATTAACTGAGTCTTTCAGGAGTACAGATGGGGAAGGGTTCACCACACTGTGAAAGACTGCACGGGTAAATAGTGCAACAATTCAAGAAGGTTTCTTAATGTAAAATAGCAAAACACTTGCAGATTCCATCATCTACTTTACAGAATATAATTTCAAAAATCTCTGTATTCAAGCGACACGGCCGAAAACCAACATTGTCCGGCTGTGATCTTCAGGCCCTCGGGTAGCACTGCATTAAAAACAGACACGATTCTCTAGTGGAAATCACTGCATGGGCTCAGAAACACTTCTGAAAACCACTGTCTGTGAACACAGTTCATGACTGCATCTACAAATGCAAGATGAAACTTTACCATACAAAGAAGAAACCCTATATAAACAGGATCCAGAAACACCACCGCCTTCTCTGGGTCCAAGCTCATTTAAGAACTGAGGTGAAGTGGAAAAGTGTCCTGTGGTCAGATGATTTAAAATTTCAAATTCTATTGGAAATAATGGAATCCATGTCCTCCAAGCTAAGGAGGAAAGGGAACAATCAGCTTGTTATCAGTGCACAGTTTAAAAGCCAGCATCTGTGATGGTATCAGCGGTGCATTAGGGCAAATAGTATGGATGACTAGCACAACTGTGAAGGCATCATTAATGCTGAATGATATATACACGTTCTGGAGCAACAAATGCTGCCATCCAGATGACGTCTTTTTCAGGGAAGGCCTCGCTTAACACAAGACAATGCCAAAACTCATGCTGCACGTATTACAACAGCATGGCTCTGTAGTAAAAGCTAAACTGGCCTGCCTGCAGTCCAGTCCTGTCACCTCTGAGGCATTATGAAATGAAATATATGACAAAGGACACTCCGAACTGTTGAGCAGAGGAAATCCTATTTCAAGCAAGAGCTGGGAAATATTTCAGTTTCAAAACTACAGCAATTGGTCTCCTCAGAGTGTTGTTAAAAGAGGTAAACATGCACCCGTCCCAAGCGGATTTTTATTGTTGTTGTGGCATCAAATTTAAAATAGCAGATATTTTTTATAAGAAAACAATACAATTTCTCAGTTTAAACTTTTGATATGTTGTCTTTATATTATTTTCAATGAAATACAGGGTTTAAATGATTTGCATATCATTTTCATTTTCATTTTGCACATCGTCCCGACTTTTTTGGAAAAAGGGTTGGTGGTATTTATTGATATAATCAGTCATCATATTTTTACTGATGTTTTCACTTAACCTTTTTAAGAACCTCTGGACACAACCAGCTCATATGCAGTACTGTACATAGGCCAGAAAACATTCTCCATTTATTTAATTAGATTCCAAAACTGGTTCCAGTTAAAAGAATGAAAAGAGAATGACACAAAGAAATTCCTAACAACCACCTGTAAGACTTGGTACACTCTCAGAGAAAAAGATACTAGACTGTCACTGGGATGGTACCCTTTTTGGCACTGGGGTTGTATGTCTTCAGTGCATTTAATTAGACAATATAATTGTACTTTAAAGAACTGCAATTCTATTTTTAAGTTATATTGATCCAACATAATCTGTCATGTCTGCAGACTTTTTATTTTATTGTTCTGTTTTAAAAAACGAAGATTTTTAGAAGCCAAAGACTTCATTCATCTGGCTGGTAACTCACTCACACATGTTTAGCACACTGACGTTTCTCCACAAGGGGGAGCTGTTGTGTGGCTCATTGAAAGAGAAAGCTCACAGCAACATAATCTCAAAACTGCATGTTTGCTGTTAGTTGCAAACTGTAATACTGTTATATACAAAGTAGAGAGCTTGCTGTGTGCCTTTGTTTAATAATACATTAATATATCTCAAATATTGTCTTGTTGGGATATGCAAAATAGCAATAGTGGCTAAAATGCCTATATAACTTTTTGAACTTAATGATTAGAAGACCTGCACTTCTATAGCAAACTATTATTGAGGCAGTTGATAAAAAACACTGCTAATATATTTGTGTAATCTGTAGCTCTTTCTGTTTGAGTGTGCTTAATTTATTGTTTTGCAGCTCCTCATTAAAGCTCTTGTTCCATAGACGTTATCATAACATTAGCTGTAATGTCTTCAGAGGAGGGGAGTGGGTGAGGCCTTGCTGTATGTGGGCCTAGTGGACTCTTCATATATATAAACAGAGTGAGGCCCACTTTGAAACACTGCCATTCGTTGGTTTTATGACCAGTGACAACCAAACAATAGGAAAATGAATAAGTGTAGACTTTATAATGACCAAGCATGACCAACAACCTGCACTCTCTTTTTCTCATATCATGCTAGGTTGTGTTCTAATTATCACCTTGTCTCCAGGTGATGGTCTGCTAATTCATTCCGTGCTTTTTGTGGCCTAAAACTGGATTCTTTCACAAGAACAATGAAGCTATGATTTTAACACAGAGCATATCGGTTGGAGAAAAACAGATTTGTCAGGACTGTTTCTGAACCTTTGGGGGTCATAACTGTCTCATATCTTGACTACTGTGAATTGCTGTTTCCAGGTTTGCCAAAAAAAGTAAAAGGTCAGAACACTGATGTTAACAGGAACATCCTGGCTGTTTTAGGAACGATATTGTTTAATGTCGCTCGAATGGAAAAACCTACAGAGCCATAGCAAAAAGCTTAAACATCTTTATCAGTACAGCTGGTTTGATAATTGCAAGTGGAACATTCATAGAACCACAAATAGTCATCCCTGACAAGTTTCCAAAGGTTTGGTCACCTGAGTTACCATATCGATGGCCTAACAACACCTTAGCAGTCAACCGGGATACCTTTCAGCTCATCACATTTGGAGAAAGAAGGGTTGTGTGTATGATCTCAGGAACATCGTATGTAGCAACCACCTGGGATTAGCATACCAATAGTCTAGTAATGCCATAGCAACCACCTGGGATACCATAGCAATGGCTTAGAAATACCTTAGCAACCACAAGGGATAGCATACCAATAGCATAGCAATGCCATAGCAACCACCTGGTTTCAAAACTACAGCAATTGGTCTCCTCAGAGTGTTGTTAAAAGACAGTGGTAAACGTGCACCCGTCCCAAATGGATTTTTATTGTTGTTGTGGCATCGAATTTAAAATGGGTAGATATTTTTTTTATTAAAAAAAAAAATACAATTTCTCAGTTTAAACTTTTGATATGTTGTCTTTATACTATTTTCAATGAAATCCAGGGTTTAAATGATTTGCACATCATTTTCATTTTCATTTTACACAGCATCCCGACTTTTTTGGAAAAAGGGTTGGTGGTATTTATTGATGTAATCAGTCACCCTTTTTTTACTGATGTTTTTACTTAACCTTTTTAAGAACCTCTGGACACAACCAGCTAATCCACAGTACTGTACATAGGCCAGAAAACACCCTACATTCACCTGGGATACCACAGCAACAGTCTAGCAACACCTTAGCAGCCACATGGGATAGCATTCCAATGGTTTAACAACTCCTTAGAAACCACCAGGGATAGCATACCAATAGCCCAGCAATGCCATAGCAACCACTGGGATACCATGACAATGACCTAGCAACATCTTAGCAGCCACCTGGGCTACTTTAGTAACAGCCTAACAACACCTTAACAACCACTTAAAACCAAAAGGCAATACCCTAACAGCAAGCTGGAATACCATAGCAACCTCATAGCAACACTATAGCAACTATCAGGAATTGCAATACAATCCCAATTAAGTTATCATGTCAATAAACTGTCTACAGTTTTCTGCAACTGCTTAAACATTTGAAGCATTATAAGTGGCTTTGTCATTGTAAGGAAATTTCTCTTTCTAGTTATTATTATTATTATTATTATTATTATTATTATTACTTGGGTAAAAAGTAATAAAGTAAGAAGTACATGGGACCCTAAGTGCCCATAAACTTCTTATATAGCAAGAAATGATTTCAGTAGTTACTAGTTACCGTGATGTTGCCGAGTTCTGCGGACCCCTATTTAGGCGAGTGAGGCATGATTTGTTTCTCCACTAAATTTCTTTGACCAAAAGGTCAGAGACATCTCAGTAAGTTATGTCTTGATGCTGACCACCAATTAAACTCGTCATTTGTCAGGTAGGATAATTACGGCGGTTCATTATCGATGTATACCACTCTCTTTCTCCCTCGCTCACTAATTTGCAGTATGTTGCCAGCTCCAGCTCCCTGTACTCTGAGATTGACAGGCAGGTAGCGATATTTAGCGATGTCAGGTAGCACGCTTCTGCAGGCTTGCCGAATCGATTGGATGTGTAAACATCTGGCTGGCGGGTGTAAAATTAGCTCCCTGTTGCGTCGTAAGCTGGGAAGGGCTGCATCAAAACTCCATAACGAAGCTGAACTAATTGTGCCACACATGAAACAAGCGAAGGGTGTCATTGATTCTTTACACATCTCAACTTGTGCTGCTTTTAATAGATGAAAAGCATAACTCCATCACTCCCTCTGATGTTCGTATTTAGATTAAAATGTATACCGCTGCAATAATTATAGAAAATCTGGCCAAAAAATGTCAATTCCTGGTTGGAGCAATAAGTGGAACATTCAGTTAACTCTGAAATATTGAGAAAAATGAGCTTTGTGTGAGAGTTAGGTGGTGAGAAATGGTATAATGAGTCAACTGGAATTGAGTGCAGTAAGAAGTGGACTAGGGCAGAAGTCACTTTGAAGTATAGACAACTCAAATCAATAAGTTGGAAGGAGTTAAATTAGACAACTCAAATTAATTATCTGGAATTAGTCAAAATAGACAACTTAAATGAGTTAACTGGAATGAGTCAAGTTAGATAACTCTAATCATTTGGAGTGAGAAAACTGGTAAGAGCCAAATTAATCAATCCAAATAAAGCAATTAAATACTCAAATACCAAAAAAAAAAATAGATTAGACAACACAAAAAGCCAGGTGTAATCAGTCAAATAGACAAATTCAAACAAGTCAACTGGAATGAGTCAGCCTAGAAAACTAATATTGTTTGGAGTCAAATTAGCCACTCAAATAAGTCAAATGAGTGAAGTCAGTTTAGATGACTCAAATCATTTGCAATGACTCAAATGAGTAAAGTGGAATGAGTCAAAATAGACACGTCAAATAAATAATTTTGAATTATTTAGATTAGACAACTCAAATGACCCAAGTGGAATCAGTCAAACTTGCCAACTTAACAGGAATCATCAAAATTGACAACTGTGAACTTAAATGACTCAAGTGAACCTTAACAACACAAATGTATCAAGTGGAGTGAGTCAACTCTGACATCTTAAATCATTTGGAATGAGTCAGATTACACAACTCAAATCATTTGGAACAAGTCACATTAGAAAAATCAAGAGGAATCAGTCAAAATTGACAACTCAAATGAGTCAACTGGAGTGAGTCAAATTAGGCAACTCAAATCATTTAGAATGAGTAAGATTAGACAACTCAAATTATTTGAAATAAGTCAGACTGAACAACTCAAATCATTTGGAACGAGTCACATTAGACAAATGAGTAAAGAGAAATGAATCAATATAGACGACACAAATGAGTTAACTGCAATAAGTCAGATTAGACAACTCCAAAGGAGTCATATGAAGCGAATCAGAATAGACAACTCAAATGTGTCATGTTCTGTTATCTGAGTAAATCCAGTCATCCAGGGCTTGTTAGAGTGCTCAGAAACTGCTCAGTATGTTTGCTCTGCTGATGATTTATCTCACAGCAATCTCTGACTGTCTCTCAGGAGGTACGTGACTCGACTGAGATTCTGGCCATGAACTGCTTCTACGTTGAACTGGAAAACACTTCAGTAATTCCTCTTCCTCAAAACTCTCCTCGTTCTGCCAAACAGGGCCACTCGCTCGTGTAAACAAACTGACCTGCATGGCTAAGTGCCTGCTTGCAGCCCTTGTGTTGCGGTTCATGTAATGGATTTGTGACTTCTAAATAAAAAATATGTATTTTGGCGCTTCAGCAATGGAAAAAGTAGAGAAGGTCAGGATTATTCCAGTCTGTCTCAAAACATGGTATTAAGTCACAGCATGTAACTGCTCTTTGAAACTGGTCTCAAAACTGTCCCTTTAGACTTGAGCAATGCTGGAAGCACACATACCTCTATGACAATGTATGACCTGGTAGCCACCAAAACTGTCCCGCCCTTCCGATAAACAGTTCTTAAAGCTGCCCAGGAGCCCCACGTTGCAACTAAATTTTGCAGGTGCAGCTGTGATCTTTGGGCTATCTAGAGCGACTTCCAGTTTGGTCATTTTACACAGGTAGATGAAGGCAGTGTTAGGAGTCTTGCCCAAGAACTCTTATTGGTATAGTGTAGGGTGCTGCCCAGATGGAGGATTGAACCCTAGAAGGCAGAGGTGTTACCCACTACACCATACCAACCCCTACAATGTGGGGACATTATGTGGATACATCACCTTCCTGGGAAAATATCAACTGTTCCAATGCTTCTGAAACATCTTAACTTTGGCCCTGATTGTGCTTAATGGGAGTTTCAACTGCTGACCAATTTTTTGCTAGCCATTCCCCAATCTATGAAGCTCAACCACTTTTTTTTCTCATTTGAGCTGAAAGATCCTGGGTTTTACCCATGTTGCTGGAAGATAAAGAGATTTTACCCTGTGTGAGCACAAATGACCCACACTCATCTGTTTGTCTTTTCTTCCATCCCTCGTTTCTTTCATAGAGTCATACATTCATTTTCGCCACCACACAAACTCTATTACTTAGTTGCCCTACAGCCACCAAACTACATGTCCTCACTCAGGGCAGATCCCCAAGCTCTAATCCACAGCCATACTGACCTGCACTCCTCTATGTGTCATTTTTTCTTATCTTGTTCTTCACGTAGACTCCCATTAATATTCAACAACATGTAGCTACCACTTGGCAACTCCCTACGAACAACTAAATAAACACTTCATACACCATGGCAACTGCCTAGCAGCAATTTAGCCACCACATGGGATACCATAGCAACTGGCTAGCAACACATTAGCAACTACCTGGGACACCATAATAACTGCCTAGCAGCAACCTAGCAGGAAGTGGGAACTATTTAAGCTGTGCAACCATTCTGTGTTTCCTTCAGGAAATGCACATTTCTAGTTATTAATAATGTTAATAGTTTTATATGATTGTTTTGATTTGTTGATCTTTTTTGTCCTTAAGTTTCTGTCTTCTGTACTGTTTTAATGAGGTTTTCTGTTTTTTTGTTTTTGCTATGCTGTCATTATCGTAAATGTTATATTTACTCATCAATTCCTTGTTTTTTTTTTGTTTTGTTTTGTTTTTGTATATTGCTTGGCTACATTGTAAATAACGTCCTATGAGTTTAAATAAATGTTAATTGAAGTGTGGAATAATATCCCTGCAGATTTCCTTGGAAAATTGAAAGCAAGCCTCTTAAAAAAGAATGGAAGCTGCAATTTAGGCAAAAAATATATACACACATAGTAAAAAAATATAATAATGACCATGCCCTTCTAAGGGTTAGGTTATGCTCCTGTTATGGTGGGAGACGTAGAGTTTGAGTGTGAGTGCACGATTGAGCAGACGTTCTCATGATTCAGCCACTTTTTTCCATGACATGGTAGCTCACTTTGCTTTCTGCATAATCCTCATCCTGAACCTAATGAAGCCAGATTCTAGAACAGCGTATTTCTCGGAAACCAAAATGAGCTGTCCAAGAAATCTTTTTTTTCTAATAAAATGCTGTTGCTAATAAAAACTGCTGCTCTGCAGTTGAGATGTTGTCTTCAGGCACAAAACCATTAGTCAGATCTATTAGATTATGTGACTGTTAGAAACACATCATATTCTCCGAATTATTTACCAAAGAGGGAGAAAACGAGAGCGAAAAGAGGAGAAAGCTTGCGTGCTGGGCCGAGGCGTCCGCTCACACTCGCACTCATGCTCCTCGATTCCGCTCGAGTGTGAAAAACACTTCACCCTCTTCCATTCTAGGCGTCAGCTGGAGAGGGACAATCTAAAATTATTCGGAGTGACACACTTAACGCAGACGGACCGCCAGTGTTTCTGAGGAGTCCGTTTCAGCCGCACGACTTCAATTAACCAGGCTGATCTCTGGAGGACGCAGGACGAGAAACAAGGTTGGTGAATGTGTCCGGTGTGGGATACAAAATCAGGTATATACGAAAAGTTAGGGCAGTCTGTGTAATGCAAATAATAATAGACAGCAGTGAATTGTGAATGCGCTTAATTGAAAATAGTTCAAAGACAAGATAATTATTGTTTTGCCTTATCCACAGCATTATTTTTTACATATGTGCTCATTCAGAAATTCATGTGTGCAATGTGAACATCTGGAAAAGGCCTCATCCTTTATGAACAAGGACATTTTTTTCATCTGATTCAAAGAATCTAGAGAAACCTGGAGAAAGGGCAAAACCACAAACGTATGTCTTTGACCTTCAGCCCCTCAGAGGACATGCTACTATGATGGATATCACTACATAGGCTGCACCTACAAATGCATGTTAAGACTGTACACAGCAAAAGCTCTATACCAGCAAAACACCGCCAACTTCTCTGGGCTTGGGCTTATCTGAAATGGACTGATTCTCAGTGGAAACATGTGGTCTGAAGAGTTAACATTTCATTTGTTTATGGAAATAATGGACATTGTGTTCTCTGGGCCAAAAAAGAAAAGGACCATCTGGATTCTGGGGCAACATATGCTGCCTTCTAGATGACATCTTTTTCAGGGACGTCCATGCATATTTCAACATAACACCAAGAAACATTCTGTATGTTACAACAGCATGCCTGCGTAATCAGACAGTGCTGGTGCTAGACTGACCTGCTTGCACTACAGATCTGTCTCCCACAGAAAATGCGTGGTGTATTATGAAGTAACACAATGAAGGCCCTGTATGGTTTTGAAGCTGAAGACATGTATAAAAGAATAATGGCCAAAATGTCTGCTTTCAAAACTGGATCAATTTGTGTCTTGAGTCCTCAAATGATCGTTAGGTGTTGTTAAAAAGAAATTAAAGAAAGTAAATATATGTAACGATAGTGCCCCAGCCCATTATACCTCCTCCACCAAACTATGCATTCTAGTAGGTAGCATTCTCCTGGCATCCACCAAACCCAGATTCATCCATCACCACTTTACACCACTCCAGCCGACACTTGACATTGTGCAAAGCGATCTTAGACTTGTGTGAATCTGCTCAGCCATGGAAACCCATTTCATGAAGCTCCTGAAGCGCAGTTCATGTGCTGATGTTGCTTCCAGAGGCAGTTTGGAGCTGGAAGTAAGGGATGGACCAGAAGTTAGGTTATTTTTATGCGCTAAACACCAGTCCACAGTAGTGTGGTCTACTACTTTGTGGCAAACCTGTTGTTGCTCTTAGATGCTTCCATTTCACAATAATAGCACTTACAGTTGTCCAGGGCAGATCTAGCAGGGCAGAGATAAACGTTCCCATTTCACATTCTAGCTTGTGGCAAAGGTGGCATCCTATGACAGTGCCATGTTTAGAGTCAATGAGCTCTTCGGTATGATTCATTCAACTGCCAGTGTTTGTCTATGGAGATTGCATGGCTATGTGCTTGATTTTTATACCCTTGTTAGTAGTGGGTGTGGCTGAAACACCCAAATTCAATAATTAGGAGGACTGTCCACAAACGTTTGGTAATAATTGTGTCTCCTACATGTTTATAGATATGTATATGTAGGTATCTACACATAGTCATAATATGCTAATATGTATTATATATATTTAAGTACCATTATCTATCAAAACTATCTTAACCCTAATTTTAGCCTCAGGAACAAAAATAATTACATTTTCTCTTTCAGTTTTAAAAAATCAAGCAGAGCACAGTTTTCAGTCAAGTTTGTTTTTGTGCTTCAAGTGTACAAAAACATACAGATGTATTTGCACCCCTGGACACAGAGTCTGACTGTGAGCAACATCTCATTCTGTTTCCTTTTATACTGAACATCTCCCCTGCTTTCATTCTCTCCGTTTGATGAAGTCCTGGAGGAAAACAGTGCAGTAGAACAGAATGTTGAACTGAGCAAACAGACTAAACCTCAGATGAAGAGAAAGTTATTCATTCAGTCAGACTCACTTAATATCACAATACCTACATTTAGAGTCAGTTATTCATTCAACCTAACGAGAAACTGTAGAACAGACTCAGTTTATATCACAATACCTACATTTAGAGTCAGTTATTCATTCAACCTAACGAGAAACTGTAGAACAGACTCAGTTTATATCACAATACCTACATTTAGAGTCAGTTATTCATTCAACCTAATGAGAAACTGTAGAACAGACTCAGTTTATATCACGATACCTACATTTAGAGTCAGTTATTCATTCAACCTAATGAGAAACCATAGAACAAATGCCATTAGCTTAGTGCTTGTTTCCTAGTTTCTGAACAAATTGTATCATTTAGGACCTGACATGAAATTCTTAGCTCTAAATAAAGGTCACTACAGAGAGAAAGAGAGCGAGAGAGAGAAACAGAGAGAAAGAAAGAAAATCAAACAGGAGTGAAACCAGCAGAGACTTGTGGTAAAAGAAGGAGATTGGGACTGTAAGACAGATGTAAGAGGCAGAACATGAGGGGTTTCGGCCGGACCCCTCAAAGCTTTGGATTGGACTGGTTCCTCATTGTTCTAGTCACTCAGCCACCTCCACAGGGCTAACATCAAACAAACCCCAGGACTCAGAGTAGCACAGCAGTAAAAACACTTCAAATCTCAGCACCATCTGCAGCCTGGACTCCTTCAGAAAGGCAATTGGATGTGTTCTGACTGGACGGAGCTGGACGAAGGGCAGCTTTCTTATATGGATCAATACGTCCATGCTGATGTGTTAATAAAACAACAACCCACTGCAGGACAAGTGTTACAGTGGTATTGCAGTTTAAAAGCATCAAGCAGAGTAGAATCACTGCAACCCACAACCTTGAGTGGATTACTGCTTTTATTAGTGTCAACATGCAAAAATATACTTAGTAAATTATTTTATTACCAAATATTGGCATCTCTGGTAAACAAGAGCAAAGCAGGCTTTAAAAACATTCCGAATTGCTAATGATATTTAATTCAAAATATTACATAAAATCTAACCTGCATTCAAAGTGCAACAAAGAAAAAAAATATCTTTTCATAAAATGAATATTTTTCAAGCCTAGGCACAGCAGTAATAAATCACTAATACAAATATATATAATATTTAACAACAAATATTGGTCATAACAATGTAATCATTATCTAATAGTTTGTTGACCACAAACAAAAGAATTTTACTGTACAATTATTGTACATTACTGGCTACTAGGTGCACTTTTACAGTAGTTTTCTGTACCTTATTAAGCATAAATAATGAGTAAAATTGAAATGCGTGCTGTAAAAATAGTAAAAATAAACAATTGCATACTGTCACTTCACAGTGACCTGCACCACAGGCTGCATTCTGCTTTATAGCTACTTACAGTAATAAGCTGTAATTAAATTACAGTAATGTTCTGTGTTTTTACACAAATACTGTTTCAGCAAATGTATATATAAAGGTATTTAATTTTATCAGAATCAATCATTGCTATCAAAGTGTTTATTTATCATATATGTTTAAGTTCCGCAATAATTTACACAAACGTGACCAAAACTTCATGTCTTCAACAATCCAGCATTTAAACATTCAGAAAAAATATTGGATTTTGAACTTTATACCGGTAATAATCCTTTTCTTCTTTGGCCCACAACGTCAATCATGTTACTGACCTGTTGTCAATCAACCACCAGATGTGTTTTTTAGCATTACACAACTTTACCAGCCTTTTGTTGCCCCCGTCCCAACTTTATGGAACGTTTTGTTGACATCAAATATTTTTCAAAAACCAATAGAATTTCTCAGTTTCAATATTTGATTTGTTGTCTTTGTTCTATTTTCAATGAAACATAGGATTTAAATGATTTGCACATCAGTGCATTTTGTTTTTATTTACATTTTGCACAGCGTCCCAGCTTTTTTGGAAATGGGGTTGCATACGGGCTCCTTGTACATCAGATGTTTTCACTAAGTTCCTAGTCTTAAATTGCCCCATTCTGACTTTTATAAATGTGTTGCAGGCATCAATTTTAGAATGGCTATTTATTGACAAATAAACAAAGTTGATAAGGTAAACAGTATCTTGTTATTGTACTGCATTAGTTCAAATACAAGTCAAAGTTGGTTTATAAACGAGTATATACAACTATTTATTGTTCACCACTGATAATAACTGACGCTGTCCATTTGTTGTGGTGCTGAAACATTGAAGTTTGCACTTCTAGCCTTCTAATAAAGATATAAACCATCGAGCCCAACTTTATGTCACTCGTCAAAAAGTAAACAAGTTCATTACACCGAGTGACCTCCGTGGTTATTAGCAGTTATTTGATTCTGCCGTTTATCTGAGGGCGATTGATCATTGCTAAAAATGTAAATGAAACACCAGAGGGAGGACGTAATGATGGGAAATACGATATTTTGCTAGATTGAGTTCTGGCGCATGAGTCAGTCTCATTAGGAGCAGCCAAAGGCCAGATAGAGTCATCAGCGTCACCGAGCTGTGACACACCAACACAAACAAGCGAAGCCCGCCTAGACAGTTATCAACATCCATCACGCCAGTCAACTGCGTAAGAGATTGAAAAGAAAAGGCTTTCATGTTCAGGAGAAGTTTAATGTGCGTGGGACTTCAGCCCAGTCCTTGGTGCCCACACTTTGCTAAGTGCCATACATGCCCTCTTGAATAACATGAAAATGAATGATGTAACAGTTTTAGTACAGTATTGAAAATGAAAGACAATCAATTTTAAACACTTTATTAGGTAATAGAACATTACTGAACTGTGATTCAGTCAACTTAGATCATCACAACTGTGATGTTATTCATGACAACACATGACCTTGAGTGATTTATTGGTTTTAGGCATAAAAAAGAGGCCAAAATGAAAGTTTTTCTTTAATATCTGTCTTCTGCCAAAAAAGTAGCCGCACAAGTTTATAGAGTGGGACCACATATGGTGTAAAAACAGTCTACCTTCTGTTAAATCTCTCCATGAAGACTTTCAAACAGCCCCTGGAAGCAACATCATCACAGGAACTGTGTGTTGGGAGCTTCATAAAATGGGTCTCCATGGCCAAACAGCTGCACACAAGCCTAAGATCACTATGTACAATGCCAAACATCGGCTGGAGTGGTTTAAAGCGCCGCCACTGGACTCTGGAGCAGTGGAACCGTGTTCTCTGGAGTGATGAATCAGCTTCTCTATCTGTCAGTCTGATGATGAGTCCAGGTTTGGTGAATGCCAGGAGAACACTAGCTACCAGGATGCAGAGCCAACAGTAGAGTTTGGTGGAGGAGGGATGATGAGCTGGGGCTGTTTTTCAGGGTTTGGGTCACTTAGTCCCAGTGAAGGGTGATATGGATGCTACAGCACATAAAGACATTCTACCCAATAATATGCTTCCAGTGGCCTAGTAGGAACTAGTAATTATGAGAGATGCCATGATGTTTGATGCTAATTTTCGCTAAGTGTACTTAAATTAGCCATCACTTTCCGATTTACTGTAATATGTACATAATCCGTCATAACAGCATGTCATCCTATGTTATTTACAATATCATACACTTCATAAAACATCTTATGTCAACTTTGAAATACAAAAGCCGTTCAGTACAGTATTCTGTACTTATGCATGTGTCATGACGTCTCCAAGAAGGTACCCTGAACACTTTTGTTCCTTATTTTGTTCCTGTGAAGTTACCATTATAGAAACACAAGTTTCTACAGAAACTACAATAAGCTAAATCCTGATGTACACTGGTACCTTTTTGTACCTAATGAGCCCCGCAAACTTACAGTCTTAGAGAAGCTGATAAAATTACTGCAGGTTCTTCATAAAGCATATGGACTAAAACCACAGCAGGTGTTCGACAGAAATGGGACTGTTTGAAAAATGGCTCTGAATTTTTATAAAGCGAGAAAAAAATCTTTAATGCTGCTATTGGGTCTTATAATACAAAGAACATGCTTCTTTTTTTACCCTCAAATGCCAAGAAATAATAGTTTTTAAGGTAAAAGCATGAATGACAGCATGCAGTTTGAAGTTAATTGGGAGTTTGCACCTTCGAGGGGTCTATCTTGCACGCTGAGCAGCAGATGTGCTTCTCTGCTCTGTCTGCCAAAGCAGGAGTTGTTAGGGCTTGAATAGGCCCTTTTCACAAGAAACACAAGTGCTTAAATGCTGGTTAAGACAATTGCACCATTGCCTTATGGATGTTTATTAACCCCTGAAATACTGGCGCTCATATCTCTTAAGATCACCATGGAAAGGACGGTTTTATCTTTGTCATACTTGCCAAATCTGAAATCCGAGTGTCCAGAATGGTTGGAGAGCACCAAACACACAATAATGTGGGGTTACTAGCTGAAAAAGGATACAAAGTCTTTGTGGAAGAGTTTCTTCATAGGCGTCGGAGTATAATAACGTCAGCTAACGTCTACAGAGCGATAAAACAATGGATAGGTGAAAATAGCTATAACCAAAGAGCTAGATTAGCCATGTTAGCTGGAGATGGTGAAACAGCAAGCTAACATTAAGGGGGCCGTGTGTAAGATTTAGCGACATCTAGTGGTGAGGTTGCAGATTGCAACCAACTGAATCCTCCTCCCTCACCCCCGCCTTTCCAAGCATGTAGTAAAACCTACGGTGGCCATCAGGTTTTCTTCTTCATGTTTTCGCTCCTTTGTGATGAGGATTCACCCTCTGTTGCTTTTTCTTGTGCAAAATAAATTTGGGTTCTCAAACTTCTCAGAACACAAATGGTCAACCAGCACCGGCAGCAACCACTGATTCTTCTTCTTTCTATGCCTCCCAGCCGGAGCTACAGCGCCACCAAATTCAAGCTACCACTTAAGTGTAAAAACGCCAAAGGTGCCCTCTAGAGTCAGTGTTTGATTTGTCCATTCTGGGCTACTGTAGAAACGTAGTGGCACAACATGTTTTGAAGAGGACCTGCTCCTATGTAGATATGAAGGGCTCATTCTATGCTAACAAAAACACAGTGATTCATAGTTAGAGGTGATTATACACCATTGAAAACATGGTTTTCTTCACTATACACCTTTTCTGCTCATAGATCCCCCTAAATCTTAAACACTGCACCTTTAAACTAACATCGCTTATTTTTTAATTCCTCCTAATTGCACAAACACATTGTACTTGTGCTTATTGTCAGCTAAGAAGCCATCAGAAATGAGGTAAGGAGATTTTTGCTTCGTGCAATATCATATGGGAATCTGATGTATGGGCATATGTGGACATATAAAGGGTCAGCTATATATTTCTAAATACATGTACATACATGTAGGTATCAAACATTAGACATATTTACACAGTATGTGGATCGTACACATGCGTCTGATATGTGGTTAAATACATCCCATTACAGGTTAGATTGTTAGTATGTTATCTGTTCTCTTTTAAACATTATTTAAGGTAACAATGTTCATTAATTTCATGTTTTAATGCTTTTACCTCATAGCTTTGTGCATATTTTAGAGATTAGTTATGTAGATGTTATACTATCTATACATATATATTGATATATGGCTGAAATATGACAAAAATAAGTTGGAAATCCAGATATGATATTATATGTCACACATTTGAAACCCATATACTGCCATGTATCAGACTGGGTAAGCTGTACAAGCTTCTTGGACTTGGCCATCTTTGTCATTGTTGTTGTTTTAGCATTTTAGCGGAAAATATACAGAAATGAGAAAGGGTCTATTAGCAAAGCACGCTAAAATCCATTGCTAACATTAGCTATGGTCCTAAACTATGCAACAGTTGCTTTCGGCTGGTTAACAGAAAGCAGCTATCTGTGCTGCTAATGGTTTAGCTTTTGTCGCTAACTGCTAACACTCTAACACCTGTAGCCAGCTAGCTTAGCATTACATTTTCCAGTTAGCTGAAAATAAATGAACTTCAATTCACACTTTATTAAGTTGTGCTATTTTTAATAAGCATTACAAAATGCTAAAGTGTGTCACAGAAGTTGCTATCATACATAAAATACACCAGAAGCTCCTGTTAGAAAAAACGGCATATGTTGTGTTCTGGATGCTGGTATGCTGGTCAACCAGCATAGCCATGCTGGGTGACTTGCGAACCCATTACCAGACCAGCATAAAGCAGCAAAGACCAGCATTTTAGTCTTTTGTGACCAGGGATTACAACGTTCATGCTTACAGTGCTGTTAAAAGCAAATACTACAATGCGTTATGAAACCTAACATTATGAACATGTATACTCTTCTTTTATAAAGTGTCATGCATGTAATTCCAACTACTTATAGGCAATTATAACAGATTTTGAACGAGACACACCCTGTTGCGCCTCTCCAACTAGGTCATCTCAAATGGGAATAAATGCGCATACATTTAACTGAACCAGTGATACATCATTAGACTGCATTTGCGATGAGACAAAAATAGGGCCTAAAAAATGTTAAATACAAAATACAAGTACAAGAATCAACTGTTTTAGCTATACCTTTTTGCTGACAGGTGTATAAAATCAAGCACATAGCCATGCAGTCTCCACAGACAAACACTGGCAGTAGAGTGGGTGAAGATCTTAAAAGCTTGGTGATTTTGAATGCGCCAGTATCATAAGGTGCGCCCTTTGCCACAAATCAGTTAAAAACTCTGACCTGCTAGATCTGCCCTAGACAACTGTAAGTGCTATTATTGTGAAATGGAATGCTGAGTGCTGAAGCGTGTAAATAAATGTCAGTGCTTTTGTAATGTCATAAACAGAAACACTTCTACATATATCTGCATATTCAGCCTACATCAGTTCGGCACATGTGGCTCGTGCAGAAGTTATGGCACATTTTGTAATTAATAAAATGTGTCGTAAGTAGAAGTTGTGCACTATTTAAATGTGTTCCTTGTAAAGAATGTGTAATTTTCACTTGACAACAAGACATGGAATACAAGAAAGCATGCATGCTTGTATTAAAAACCAAAACGTAGGCTCAGACTTTTGAAAGGCAGTGGATTAGGCATTATTAATGAAAAGCACCAGTTTTACTTTTCACATTTATGCAAAACTACATTCATATGCAGATGTACAGACATACCAGTGATTAGCATTGTTTCTGCGCTGTTGCCATGCCATGATAATTTCACACTCGAGCCCTGTTATTAGCTCTTGGAACGTTACCCTGTGGATTTGTTCTCAGGCACTGTAGGCTGGTATATAAAGAGGGGGATTTAGGATCCATTCACACTGCAGGTCCATTTTCCGTTTTTTTTTTTTTTCTTTTCTTGCCCTGCTGTTTGAAATGTGGATACAGCATGTGCCCAAGCTTTACTGTTGTAAGTGGACGTTGAGTCTATAACTACCGCAATTCATTGGAGCTGCGGCGCAGGGCACTTAGGAGTCCATTAAAAAGCACTCACCGCCCCGTTGAATGGCCACCAATGTGTTTTATAATGATTACAATAACAGCAGCGCAGCACAAGGCTACGCACAGCCTGAAATAAATCCTGGGCAAATAAAGGAGAGGGAATCGATGTGTGGTCACAGGGAGAGAGAGGGAGGGGCAGAGAATGAGAGAGAGAGAAAGAGGAGAGACAGACTGACATAGGTGGTGTTAAAGCAACAAGTAATGGAAGATCATGTACACCGATTAGCATGATGCTAAGTGAATGCCTAGATCATCCCACACTCATGGCTATAAGTGGCTATGAGGACACTGAGATCCATAACTTGGTAACTTCAGAAGGGTTTAATGTAGTAGCCTGCACAGGGGCGGAGCCACAGGCATCTGAAGCCTACCCAATCAAATAGGGATAGAATCTTTATTATGCCACATTTCATATATGTTATATTATGGCCAATCAGTATGTAAATCGGCCAAGCTCCGCCTCATTTCCTTAGCCCTGCCATCACTAAATATCTACCATTGTTGACCGCCATTGCCTCAAGCCTTCGGTTCTGCATTAGCACCCTACATGTTTACCAGCATGGAGACACTGAGGTAGTTTTGGAAAGGTTTTAAGAAATTTAGTGTGGAAAAAGTGACAAAACTACTCAGTCAGCAGTGACTGGTTCTCAGCTGACCTCAAAAAAGCTGTGACCTCTCTGCCCACTACGTTTCTCTCTGTATGAGATGCTATGCTACCCAGAGCACCTTTGACTTCTTGAGATGTTCAGGCATGTAACACAAATATTACATGCTAACACAAAACACAGCTATGATAAAACTGTGTTTATGGATATAATCAATTGTAACACACAGTGATGCCATTTTAAAGGTTTATAACGTTTTTTATAATTCTTGATAAGTATTATAGGTGCTTTATAATTATGCACAAGTTATTGTCCATTTAAAAGGCATTATAGTAAATAGTAAGACTTGTTACTTATTATTGCTACTATTATTACATGTATAGAAGTCACCGACAAATTATAGTTAATTATTAGAGCCTTATGAAGCATTGTTAGAGTTTATAAACATGCTTACAAAGCATTGTTACCAAGGTTCAAAGAGTTTTAAGTACATATAAAAAGCCATTCCAAAAAATTGGTTTATGATGATTTCTGATTTATTTTATGAACTTCATAGTTTTTTTTTTGTGAATATACATTCAATCTGAAATTGCTAGAAACACTATAAAATGTTCAAAAAACAATTTTTCTTCTTTAAAAAAGTGATGCTTGAATTAATTGTCAATCAACACCATCCATTGCAGCATCCACAAATGCAGGTGAAAACTCTACTATGCACAGCAGAAGTCACATATCTACAACATTCAGAAACACCACCGACTTCTCTGGACTCAAGCTCATCTGAAAAGGACTGATGCTCAGTGGAAACATGTTGTGGTCTGACGAGTCAACCTTTCAGATTGTTTATGAAAATAATAGATGGGTTCTCCAGGCCAAAGAAGAAAAGGACCATCCAGGTTGTTACCAGCATAAAGTTCAAAATCCAGGGTCTGTCATGGTATTGGTATTAGTGGGTAACTAATACTAATAACTTTTCAAGGATGTCCATGCTTATTTATGTTTTCAAATCTAGCTCACAAATTGTGTTTTGTACAATTTTCAATTTCACACAGGTCAAACGAAATTTACTAATCACTGCTTTTGTTTGTATTTGCATTTTACATACTGTCCCAATTTTTTCTAGAATACGTATGCTGGCTTATGAATGAAGGCCTCATATACAGTGTTACTTTTTTAAAAAAGTAAAGGCTTTTAAAATTAATTTTATGGTTATATTTTTTTTTACCATTATGAAAAGTAATAAATCTGATACTCACAGTGTGAGAATCCACACCAGGGGAATCAATTGCTAGAGGTGAGAGGTTACCACACATGCTCCGCTGTCACTTCAACTGTGTGTGTGCAGACAGACTGAGTAGGAGAGACCAATTGAGGGTGAAAGCCCCTGTCTGTGAGCCATTCCCAGGGGTCTCGTTACCTTCGAGGTCTTGGAGAATGTGCAGTGGGCTGGAGAAGGTCAGCACTGGAGATGACACACACAGCCTGCCCTCATCAACACATACTCACCACAACTTTCCTGCTTCAGAAACATATAAACCCACTCGTCTAAAGCAGGTCCTTGTAAGGTGGAGCGCAGTTTGATTGAGTTTATATAGACACTGATATGTATTGTAATCTGTTGTTTGTAATTAAAGTGATAGTCTCCCCCTCTGCACCCTAAACATAGTCAATCATCCAATCCAAACTTTGCTTCATTAGTTTAGCGCTGGAGCTATGAGTCTAATGTAGCTAACAAGTAAGAAGCTTATGCCCTATTAATTAGCATGGCGCTAACCACAAGCTCACACCATAAACTTGCCTCAAACTGTGTTATATTTGTTGATATGGGTCAAGTGTACACATGTTTGATGACCAAGTTTAGCTTCTTCTAGCTTAGCTATGAGGCTAACATTGCTAGCAAACACTAGACATCAATAGTCACCCAAATGTCTTTTGTGAATACATTGCCAAAACTTCTTTGAACCCACTCAGACCACATCCAGGTCTTCATTTAGGTCTTGTTGATGTAGTTTATGAATTACTGTGAACTATAAAAAATTTTGCCCGTTTAGATAACAGCATGTCTTATGGTGTCAGAGACCATGTAAGGCCTATTAGAGATGACCTAAATGATTGTTTCAGTGAAAAAAAAATCATTAAAATGATTTTCCAGTTTCCCCAGATGTATTTGATCAGCCAAGACATGTTTGGAGTCCAAATTGAGCTTTTTTAGTTTTAAACTGTTGCTACAAGGCTAATGTTGCTAACAAACACTAGATGCTTAGAATAAAATTAACCTTTCAGGGTAAAAATGGCATCACTGAGTACTCTGGTACCCTCAAGGTACCTTTAATTAGGAAATATTATACCATATAATCCATTGCATCTATACTTTTTTAGTTGAATTCACTCTATTCGCCAGGCTTATTGTTTTATTTTATTTTTTCTACTTTAAAAGTTTTGAAAAGATACAAATATGCTTCTTTCCAATGGGAAAGTGATGGTAGTATATATGATTGAGGTCATTTATGGTATCATAATACCAATTTAAGGGTATATTTGTATTGTTTGTACTAAAATATACTTGAATGGTACCCTTTTTCTTACAGTGTAGAAGTCAATAGTCACCCAAATATAGTTCACAGAAAGTCATACAGTGTCTTAAACCACATCCTCCAGTTTGTGTGACTTCATTGAAGACCTTGAAGTCGGTTGAGAGAAGTTTTATGGATGTATTTAGAGAAAAAATTTGGGTGACTACTGACTTCTAGTGTTTGTTAGCAGTATTAGCTCCTAGGCTAAACTACAAAAGCAAAATTTGTGCAGCAAACATGTCTTGGATTGGATAAGTTGCATTTTTTGCCAGAAGTAATCTCAAATAGACTACTTATGTGGTTTCCAACACTGTAATACATGCTGTTAACTATAAACATGTTAGCATAGCTTAGAACCATGGTAGCCTGGGATTTCTGTCTGTTTTTAATGCTATCACTATGTCATACAGTTATGATTGGGTGCATTACTTGTTAGCTACGTTAGCCTTGTAACACCAGTGCAAAACTAAAGAATCACAAGTCAGACTCCATGTCTTGGCTGATCGACTGCTTTTGAGATAAGAGGGAAAATTTAACATACACACATATTTTTTGCCAACTTTTGCTTTAACCTGCAATGAGATCAACACAGGAAAGTGATTCAGTTCACCATTCTTGGACTGAATCTCTTCAAGTAGTACACCAATCACACGCAGTAGTGGATGATTGACAGGTGTGAGTCTCTAATCAGCTCTGTTCCCCCAGCAGACGTTAGAGTCAGAGTCAATCACGCTGCCAGTGTCAGTGAAGTGAAAGTGACAAATCTACCCATCCATTCTGTGGAAAAAAAGGATGTGGGCAAAAATGGGGGAATAAGATGGAAATGGAGAAAAGTAAATGAGGGATCAAGGAAATATACTGTCCATTTAATCACACTGTAAAGCATACACTGCAAACCTTTTGTAAAACACATGGTAAAGTAAAAGGCACTGTAAAGAAAACACTTTAATCCAATGCAAACAGCGTAAAATACACAATGTTAACGAAAACACACTGTAAAGCACACACTGTAAAGTAAAAGGCACTATAAAGAAAACATGTCAAACACTGCAAACAGTGTAAAATACACAATGTACTCTAAAACACACTGTGAAGCAAACACTCTAATCACACTGTAAACCACACTCTGTAAAACCATTTGTAACCCACTGTAAAGCACACAATCTGAAGTAAAACAAAATGTGAAGCATACACTGTAAACTTATTGTAAAGCACACACTGTAAAGTAAAACACTGTAAACACTTCAATCACACTGCAAACAATGTACAACACACACTGTAAAGTAAAACACTGTAAAGCAAACACTGTACTCACACTGCAAACCACACACTGTAAAGCATACACTGTAAAGTAAAACACTGTAAACACTTTAATCACACTGCAAACAATGTACAACACACACTGTAAAGTAAAACAACGTAAAGCAAACACTGTACTCACACTGCAAACCACACACTGTAAAGCATACACTGTAAAGTGAAGACAAAGTGTAGAGCAAACATTATAAACACACTGTAAAGTAAATATAATATATATATCCTATCCCTTGATATGATATATATAGCATATTTTATCACATTTTATCAGCTCCACTGACCATATAGTTTCACTTTGTAGTTCTACAGTTACAGACTGTAGTCCATCTGTCTCTCTGCATCTGTTCTTCAGGACCCCCATGGATCCTCACAGAGCAGGTACTATTTGGGTGGTGGATCATTCTCAGCACTGCAGTAACACTGACGTGGTGGTGGTGTGTTAGTATGTGTTGTGCTGGTGCGAGTGGATCACACACAGCAGTGCTGCTGGAGTTTTTAAACACTGTGTCCACTCACTGTCCACTCTATTAGACACTCCTACCTTGTCGGTCCACCTTGTAGATGTAAAGTCAGAGACGATAGCTCATCTGCTGCTGCACAGTTTGTGTCGGTCATCCTCTAGTCCTTCATCAGTGGTCACAGGACGCTGCCCACAGGACGCTGTTGGCTGGATATTTTTGGTTGGTGGACTATTCTCAGTCCAGCAGTGACACTGAGGTGTTTAAAAACTCATTTAAAAGTGCTCAGTGAGTGTATAATGCATATTATTGCATATAGATACTTGTATAAATATAATAGATATAGAGCTATAGAATATATTACTAGTACATATAGGCACTTATCTAGACATATAGTGCATATGGGACATATTATCATTATTATTACATATAGGTAGTTACATATATAAAACAAATGGGCATTATTATGGGATGCTCGCTCTCTCTCTCTCTCTCTCTCTCTCTCTCTCTCTCTCTCTCTCTCACACACACACACCTTTCTCTGCACTGTCTTCAGCAAATCAATACAGCACAACATAGTGCAGATATAAGTGTATCCACAGTAAATACCTCATGGTTGCTGTCAGACAGCTGAGGAGGCGTTTCTTATGCTCTTTCAGAGCCCTGACGTTTGACTAATGTAGCTATACTGTACCTGCTCTGCCTCTGTCAAACACTGACACTCCACCCTGCAGTCATGTTCATGTTGTGAAGGCTCACGCACCTGCTTTCCAGACTCTTTGAATTTACAGTGCTTTTGAATCTTGATCCGCACGTGCCAGTGTGTGTGTCACTGTAAGCGTTTCTGTAGCTGTTACTTTTACACGTTCAGACAAATCTGGGCATCACATCTGTACAGCATTTGTTAGGTTTATATAAAGATACATAAATGTCTACTGCAGCATGCATAAAACCCACTGTGAAGAACATACTGTAAACTAAAACACACTGTGAAGCACAGAATGTAAACTAAAACCCACTGTGAAGCACAGAATGTAAACTAAAACACACTGTGAAGCGCAGAATGTAAACTAAAACACACTGTGAAGCGCAGAATGTAAACTAAAACACACTGTGAAGAACATACTGTAAACTAAAACACACTGTGAAGCACAGAATGTAAACTAAAACACACTGTGAAGCGCAGAATGTAAACTAAAACACACTGTGAAGCGCAGAATGTAAACTAAAACCCACTGTGAAGCACATACTGTAAACTAAAACACACTGTGAAGCGCAGAATGTAAACTAAAACACACTGTGAAGCGCAGAATGTAAACTAAAACACACTGTGAAGCACATACTGTAAACTAAAACACACTGTGAAGCACATACTGTAAACTAAAACACACTGTGAAGCACATACTGTAAACTAAAACACACTGTAAAGCGCAGAATGTAAACTAAAACACACTGTAAAGCACATACTGTAAACTAAAACACACTGTGAAGCGCAGAATGTAAACTAAAACACACTGTGAAGCGCAGAATGTAAACTAAAACACACTGTGAAGCACAGAATGTAAACTAAAACCCACTGTGAAGCACAGAATGTAAACTAAAACACACTGTGAAGCAAACATTCAAATTACGCTGTAAACCAAACGCTGTAAACACATATGAAATCCACTGTAAAGCACACACTGTGAAGTAAAACGCACTGTAAAGCATACACTGCAAACCTGTTGCAAAGCGCACACTGTAAAGTAAAAGGCACTGTAAAGAAAACACTTTAATCACACTGCAAACAGCATAAAATACATAATGTAAACTAATACACACTGTAAAACAAACATTCTCCTCACACTGAAAACCGCACACTGTACACACATTTGAAACCCACTGTAAAGCACACACTGTGAAGAAAAAAATAACTGTAAACACTTTAATCACACTGCAAACAATGTACAACACACACTGTAAAGCAAACAGTAAAACAAATGTAAAGCACGTGCTGTAAAGTAAAACAAGTCATGTAAAGCACACTGTAAACTAAAACAATGAGGAACATGCTGTAATGCACACTTTGTAAAATAAAAGTTTAACTGCCCAATGTAAACATACTGTAAAGTAAAAAATGTAAAGCACACACTGTAAAGTAAGCGTTAATTGCATACTAAAGCACACACTGTAAAGGAAAATGCATTGTTTAAAGCATGCACTGTAAAGTAAAACAGATTAAAATGATTTATGTAAAGCACACACTGTAAAGTAATGTAAAATACATGCTGTAAAGCACATTCTGTTAAGTACAATAGTGTAAATGTATGCTGTAATGCACATACTGAAGTAAAACAGTAAAATGCATATTGTAAAGAACACTGTAAAGTGCATCAGTGTAAAGTGCATATTGTAAATGACATTTTGTAAAGTAAAACACTGTAAAATGCATATTGTAAAGCATACACAATGAAATTAAACAATGTAAAATACAATGTAAAGCAAAACACAGAGTAAAGCACACAAACCCTTCAGTCTTCATCCTGATGATGCGCCACGGTCCTGTTTTAGATGCACAAACATGCTGCAAAATTGTGCGTGACTGGCTGGTGATCAAAACAGGGTAATTGAGTTAAAGAGAGAAAGAGAGGCCAGGTAAGAGAGGTGTGAGCAGGGAAGGAAGGATGAGAGTGTGAGAGAGAGAGAGATAGAGATAGAGAGAGAAAGAGAGAAAGAAAGGAAAGTAAATGATTTGAGGTAGAGAGAATGTAATACAATCTATCTGTATCTTATTTACCTGTGGAGTTGCTGCCTCTAGGGACTCCTCAGTTCATTCCAGCTACGAGTGGCCTTTATTAATTTATTGCCTCTACACTGAGATATTATTTTGCGTGTGTTTTCATATCTGGAGATTATATATCCGTGTATATCCTGTGGACAGCAAAACAAATGAAAACAGTATATTTATGTTGGTATTGGTAGTACTTTGTACAGTACTTAGCCAGCCAAAATCTTGTTAAAAATTACACTATATGGCCAAAAGTATGTGGACACCTTACCGTCACAGCTGTAGGAGCTTGTTGGATGTCCCTTTCCAATACCATGCACATTAATGAGGAGGTAGCGCCCCCTGTGCGGCTATAACAGCCTCCACTCTTCTGGGAAGCTTTACACAAGATGTTGGAGAGTGTCTGTGAGAATTCTCGTTCATTCATCCAGAAGAGCATTTGTGAGGTCAGACACTGATGCTGGACGAGAGGGTCTGGCTCTCAATCGACGTTCCAGTTCATCTCAAAGGTGTTCAGTGGGGTTGAGGTCAGGGCTCTGTGCAGGCCACTGGAGTTCCTCCACACCAAACAGCATCAACATCACCCTTCACTGGAACTAAGGAGTCAAAAACAGCCCCAGCTCATTATCCCTCCTCCACCAAACTTTACTGTTGGCACTATGTACTCCGGTAGGTAATGTTCTCCTGGCAACCACCAAACCCAGGTTCGTCCATCAGACTACCAGATAGTGAAGTGTGATTCATCGCTCCAGTCCTGGTGTGACACACACTGTGTAAAAAAAAACCTGACCCCTTTCTTGCAGAGTGCACTTTTGTAATCTGCCTAGAGAACTTTCATATATAAGCAAAAAGAGCATACCTTAAAAAACAAAATCAAATAAAAACTTCAAATAACTTGTCCAGATCAAAACGTTTTGTGCAGTGTTTTGTGTTAAAAATTATTTCTACATCTTCTACATTTTTTTCCCCACTAAAAACTGCAAAACAACAAGCTCTTTAATGTGATTGAATTGGCTGATTCACGAACATAAAGTGTAGAAATATTTATTGAATCACATATTTTATCAGCTGAGCTTATGCTGAATCTGAGGACATATAACACGTTATGGTTCTGTCCAAAAAAAAAAAAAGAAACTGCCAAACGCAAACGTGTGCAAAGGTAGAAGTGCGTCAGTGCAGGCCTTAAAGGGTTAATGCAGATTTCTGAAACATTGGTGGAATTCCCCTTTAAGCCAGGGCTCAGTGGTAGTGATTAGATTTGATCAGATGGGATCAAACCTTCTAGTAAATCGAAGAAGTTCCTCTTAATGCAGCGCAGCTAAACAAACATCCGTGCCAATCAGTCTTTGTGGAAAACATGCAGGAACGCAGCTGCCTGGGATTTGGGCTACACGATCAGATGAAACTTCATCACAATTCTAATTTACCACCAAATCTAGACGATAACCTGACGGCTGAAGGATGTTTGATCAGGTGTGTTTGATTTTCGTCTGATCCCCAATCGGAAGTGTTTGCTCCAGAGAGCCCACCGCTTCTGCGCTACATTACATTCAGCTTTCAGTAATCAGTAGCAATGCTGCTTTGGCTGAAACTCACACGTATCCGCAGCTGGGGTCTCATTCATTTATCAACCAGGTGTGCCCACAGTTACTTGCGTAAACCGCGTATACACTAACTTTTACACATTGAATGTGATTTAATACTTCTTTTCTTGTGCAAGAGAGCGTATATATACACTGATCAGGCATAACATTCTGACCACCTCCCTGTTTCTACACTCATTGTCCATTTTATCAGCTCCACTTACTATATAGGTGCACTTTGTAGTTCTACAGTTACAGACTGTAGTCC
>NW_023494800.1:35281530-35331530 GCF_904425465.1 Colossoma macropomum
TTCTTTCAGATTTCTCAGTCTGAGCATGTGCGAAAACAGACTGGAAATAAGTGAGCAGCGTCGCCACGAGACACAGCAAACACTTTTGGAGCAACGCTGAAACCAAATACATGCTTGATGTATAAAGGATTTAAATATTCTTCATCTTCTAGATGAGGTTTGTTCATATTTTCAGGTAAAGTGGTGCAATTAAAACAAAAAAAAACATCATAAAGTTTAAGTCGTACGTTACGTTTACGTCACGTCTTCTTCTGTGAGTTTATTGGCTGGTTGTAAAGCAGAAATCTGATTACTGCCTGACTCATGTAGACTTGGAGTTTCTCATTATCTGATTACTCAAGTGCATGTAAATGTGTTGATCGGGTTACTGACAAAATCTGATTCTCTGCAGTTATCGGATTATTAAGTGCATGTAAACGCACTCAGTGCTGCTGCTGGGCTGAGAAACAATAACATCCAGCCAACACCGTCCTGTGTGTTTCTGTGTCAGAAGCTAAATGGTGACACATGTACAGCGAAAAAAAAACACCTGAATTCCAAGTCTATTCGCTCCCGTTGAAGCCATGTTTATATGTATGGATATATGGATATGTATCTGATCTAAGGCCTCATATGAAAGAGGCTCAGATCTGATTTGAAAACATCAGATCTGCGTCATATTAAGGTGACAAAAAAAATCAGATTTGTGTCACTTTAGCCTGGTAATGTGAACACAGCCTATATGATACAAATGTTAGGGATGATGCTTGAAATCTTGAGAGAGAGAGAGAGAGAGAGAGAGAGAGAGAGAGACAAAGAGAGTGTATATGAGGGGGTATTTGTTAGGCACCTCTATCAGGTCCTCAGCATAATGTATGTTTATAAGGACACAGTGGTCAGAGATAAACCACTACAGGCTCTGTAGGTGAGAGAGAGAGAGAAAGGGAGAGAGAGAGAGGGATCGTAAGCATGCTGTTTATGTGTGTGTATAGGAGATGTTGTGAAAGAGACATCAAAGCTGTGTGTGTGTGTGTGTGTGTTTGTGGTATTTATTGCCTCGTCAGATTAGATTCACACACACACACTGTCATCATCATGTGCTCTCATGCGCTGAATCTAACCTGCTGTACCAACCGATAGGAAACATGAAAAATGGAATATATTTCATAAGATCACAACTCAGAGCTCATAACCTACGTCTCCTTCTTCACATGTCTGAGTCTGTTAAAGCCGTAGTTTATTATTATAGGAAAACATTTTTGGAGGGACGTTGAAACCAAATACATTTTTAACGAGATTAAGGATTTAGATATTCTTCATCTTCTAGATGATGTGTGTTCATGTTTTCAGGTAAAGTGGGTCGATGTTTTAAAAAAAAAGCTGCGTCATGAAGTTTGAGTTTTACGTTACGTTTACGTCACGTCTTCTTCTGTGAGTTTATCGGCTGGTTGTAAAGCAGAAATCTGATTACTGTCTGACTCATGTAGACCTGGAGTTTCCCCATTGTCTGATTACTCAAGAGCATGCAAATCTACGTTTTTCAAAATCCCCCGAACTGGACTGTTCTACCGAATTGGCTCAAAGTCAGTTTTAAAACACATTTTGGACTTTTGACTAAACTCTTTTTACTTTAAGTGACCCTGTACCTTAATTATGTTTATTATTCTTAATACAAATCATTAAACATGCCATTTTGTCAAACACTCCTGTCATTACCGAAACATTACCATATGTTTCAGCAGTGACTTTTTCATTAGTGACAATTTTAGCTCATTTTGAGCAGAACTCAAAAATGCTGCCAGTACATGACCAACAAACACAGCTTTGAACAGTTTATACACATAAATTCAATATATTTTTCATTAAAACACAAAAAAGCTGGATAAATTGCAGAAATTATGTGTTTCAGTAGTGACAATTCTTAATGTTCCACACTGATTTTCAGACTTTGGGACACATGTACTTCAAAACAGTGGAATCTAAGTGCTCACCATGTGGCCATGAGGGACAGGGATACAGCCTCACTTCCTGCTCTGAAATGCAGGGGCTAAATAAGGCTCCGCCCACTGACTAAAACTCTGTGTTTCGGTGGTGAGATGAAAATGTGGAAATCAGAAAGATCTTTAAGAAAACACACACAAATACAAGAACTAAGTTCACAAGTGTAAATTTAGGGGTTGGGGTTTGGGACAGACACCTTCCAGGCTCCACTTCAAAACAATGGGATCTAACTGCTCACTCTGTGGCGATGAGGGACAGGGATGCAGCCTCATTTCCTGCTCTACAATGTAGGGGCGTGGCTAAAACAAGGCTCCGCCTATGGATGATAAGTTTAGATGATATCACTGCTAGGATAACCAGTATAGACCAGCATGGCTGGTCAGCATATGTTGTGTTTTGGATACTGGTATGCTGGTCAACAAGCATGACCATGCTGGGTGACCAGGTAAACCAGCATCAGACCAGCGTAACCCAGCTTAGACCAGAATGAAAACTAATAAGAAAAAGTTTATGAAATGACTGCAGTAAACAGTGATGAACGTCCTCTTTCAGCAGTCCATGACTGTTTGGCAACAACAACATTCCCTCAAGGAAATACATTTCTTGGTGGAATAATTATCTCAATTTTTATTAATAACAACTTGTTATCTACTGAATTGTGCATTTTGTCATATCTTATGTTTTCCACCTTTTTAAAAAAGCAATAAGTCACTTGAGGCTGTGCGCTACCGTGATATTATCATGGGTAATGGGGATTTCACTCTGCGTCGCATCGTGCCTAACAACACATTTACTGGTGATAAAATCACTGTAATGTGTGGCCTCTTGTGGCTTTTCCTTTGCCTTTTGCCACATTGCTTGAGACTGTGAAAGAAAAAGGAAAAGTCTTTTTCTCCAATGAAAAGAATAAAAAATTAACTGAGGAGCTTCATGTGCTGGAAAAAGTCAACAAACATTGAATAATAATAATAGAAAATGATTTTTTTTTGCATTCATGACAACACAGTGCATGTTTCCTCAGATCTTACTGGCTAATGCAGTTCTGAGAACTGTTTTTCTCAAAATCAGCTCTATGTTTAGAACCAAAAATCTCAGCTTCTAGAAAACATGCAGTTATGAAATATTACATCTTCATTCCCAGCCATATTTTGAAGGATATTACAGAAGGGCTTCTGCTAACACTTCTTATAAAGGCTTATGAAGCCATTATAAATGCAATATGCTTATAACTTTTTGTAACTTGGTAACAATGCTTTGTATGCTTTTCCATACATTTTAATAATATTTCATGAGGCTCAAAAATAAATATATGAAAAATAATTCATTATATGGTGAATTATAAACATAGATTAACACTTCACTATTTATTATGACACCATTTAAACAAATAATGACTTGTGCATAATTAAAACGCACCTAAAATATGTATAAACAATTACGAAAACATTATAAACATTTAAAATTCCATCAGATAATCAGATCAGCGGTGAGAGTTTAATTAGGTTACCTAGGTGCCAGTTATGTGGACATATTAGGACATTGGAGGACAAAAGTCCAAATCAGTTGTTCTTACAAAACAATTATGTTTAATCATTTTTAAGAATTTTGTGAAAAGTTTATAGTAACTTAAAATGTATTTATAACAAAATATAACATGAAATGTTATTCACATTACTTGCTGCACTCAATTATGGCATTTTAAATGTTCATAAGTTTTATAATTGTTAATAATAGGTGCTTTATAATCATGCACAGGTCACCATCCATTTAAAAAGCATTATAATGAATAATGTTATTATATTCTAATAACTCACCAAAGAGTTAATTGTATTTCATTAGTAGAGCCTTATTAGGTAGAACTGGAGTTCATAAATATGCTTACAAAGCCACTATGCTTAATTCACCCTTATTACTGCTTAATAATGCAGTAATAGGAAAACGTTCAATGAGTAGGTATTGGCTTGATAAGTTATTTACAGTTATTTGCTTCATAAGGTTTATTAAGGGCATTATAATAAACAGCTAGAATGTTGTGCAAAAGATTATGATTTATATACACAAAAAAGGGCTGTAGAAAAAAAAATCACCTTAGTTTTTGCTTAATAACTAAGTAATAAGTAATGAAAACTGTACTGAAATAATTTGTTATATAAGCAGTATAATGGAGGAGGGGTGGAATAAAAACCTGAGAGCAGTGTAAACATTACACAATATTATATTTTGTGTAAAAAATAGTTTCATTTAAATGCTCTGAGTAAACTGATTGCTATAAATCTTTTGATTTGCTCAAATTATGCATAGTTATTAACTGTAGAGACAGGCGAAATTAACCATTTTCCAAAAAACACGTATTAAAAATGAATATTAGTGACAAGGAAATTTGAGCATTAGCCAAAGCCTCAGTCTGACTAGAAATAAACATCAGGAGGCATTTTAGTCTGAATCGTTCTGTCTCTGATAAACTTTCTGAAGCCAAATTTCTCCCCAGATCTTTTTGATGGCTGCAGAGTAAACACCAGTGGAAAAGCCAAACAAAATCAAAGTTAAAGTATGAATAATGAGACAACCAGTGGCAAATTATGACTTTTTGGGAAATAAATTTCAAAATTCTGTCAAAAAAAGAAAAAAAAAACTTTCTGATAACACATTTAAAATACATTTAAATCTGAAAAAAGTAATTCTATATGTGAAAGTACAAGGTGGGGGTTTCTAATAAACTGGCCAGTTAGTGGAAACGCAAGGTTGGTGTTTCTAATAAAGTGGCCAGTGAGAGGAAATACAGGGTAGGTGTTTCCAATAAAGTGACCAGCAAGGGGAAGTACAGTGTAGGTGTTTCTAATAAAGTGACCAAGAAGTAGAAGTACAAAGTGGGTGTTTCTAATAAAGTGGCCAGTTAGTGGAAGTACAAGGTAGGTGTTTCTAATAAAGTGGCCAGCAAGTAGAAGTACAGGGTAGGTGTTTTTAATAATGTGGCCAGTAAGTGGAAGTACAAGGTAGGTGTTTCTAATAAAGTGGCCACTTAGTGGAAGTACAAGGTAGGTGTTTCTGTAAAGTGGCCAGCAAGTAGAAGTACAAGGAAGGGAGATGACCATGGTCCTAAAATTCAGTGGTCATCCTAACCTTTAGATTCAGATAGTCAGCCATAGAACCAATGGAGATGACAGTGGAACCAGCTGTCTCCTTTGAAAGGATTCTAGTTGTAGTGATTCTGTTTGCAACTATTTGTCTTTTTTTCATGTCTGGTTCTTTTTTCTCATAAATGCACATCATATAAGTATTGCAGCCATGTCTCCAGACCATAACTGATGGGGTTGAATGTGGGACCCCATTCTAATATTCTTGGCTAATACCCCCAACAGGAACTGAGTGGAGGAGCAGGGTGAGAATGGAGCCCAATCCCCCGGAGGACCGATCCAATCTCCTTGCTCTACGGCTCCTCGATACACCTGATTTCCAAATATACACAGAGAACATTATGGCCGTGCGCAGGCCTCATTACCCTGCTGCCGGGGTTACACGGTTAAATAATGAAACCCAGAGTCTCTGAGTTTGCAGAGTTATTCTAGAGCTGAATTCTGAGCTGGTGGCGAGATTGAGTGGAATCCCCAGATAACGTTTTGAGTTCATATTGTTTTTTATATGGCCTAACCCTCACTGAGAGAGAACCTGGTGTAGAAAGTGAGCCTTCCCGTCCTGCAGGGATCCACAGACAGGATGCTGAAAGAATTCCAGCGCAGTCCAGGAGTCAAGGGTTTGATCATACATCAGGTAGAAGGCGTAGAGGGAACTGGATCATTATTCAGCTGGGAGCTGCGATGTTTTAAACATACATATCAGGAATGAAATCCTTAGACCTGTATAATGTGCATGACCTCTATTGGACATTCAGTTCCCACAGGAGAGAACTGACTTACAGACTTACAGCTAGAGAAGGGAAGAGAAGAGAAGAGAAGAGAAGAGAAGAGAAGAGAAGAGAAGAAAAAAGAAAGGAGAAGAAAAAAGAAGAAAAGAGAAGAGAAAAGAAGAGAGGAGAAGAGAAGAAAAAAGAAGAGAAGAGAAAAAACAAGAAGAGAAGAAATGAGAAAAGAGAAGAAAGAAGATAAGAAGAGAAAAGAAGAAAGAAGAAGAAAAGAGAAAAGAAGAGAGGAGAAGAAAAGAAAAAAAAAAGAAGAAAGAAGAAGAAAAGAGAAGAAGAGAAAAACAAAAAGAGAGAAGAAACGAGAAAACAGAAGAAATACAGTTAGAAGAGAAAAGAAGATAAGAGAAAACATGAGAACAAAGGAGAAAAGAAGAAAAGGTAAGGAAGAAGAAGAGAAGAGAAAAGAAAAGAAGATATGAGAAGAGAAGTGAAGAAACAAGAAGAGAAGTGAAGAAAAGAAACAAGAAGAGAGGAGAAAAGAAGAGAAGAAACAAGAAGAGAAGAGGAGAGAAAAAACAGAAGCAAGGAAGAGAGGAGAAGAAAAAAAGAGTGACAAGAAAAGAAAAAATGAAATAGGAGAAATATCAAGAAGAGAAGAGAAAAGGAGAAGAGTTGAAACAAGAAGAGAAAAGAAGACAAGAGAATAGGAGAGAAGAGAAGAGAAGAGAAGAGAAGAGAAGAGAAGAGAAGAGAAGAGAAGAAACAAGAGGAGAAGAAGAGAAAAGAAGAAAGAATATTAGTAAAAAGAAGAGAATAAACGAGAAGTGATGAGGAGGGAAGAGAAAAAGAGGTAGAAGAAAAGTGGAGAAGAAGAACAGATAAAAAAGAAGAGACAAGAAGATCAGAGATCAAAAAGAAGAGAAAAGAAAAGAAGAAAATGTGAAGAGAACAAATGAGAAGGAAAAACAGAAAAGGAGATGAGAGAATATAAAAGAAGTGAATGGAAAAAGAAAAGATAAAAGAAGAAAATAGACAAGAGAAGAAAATTTAAAGAGAAGAGAAAAAGCAAGAAGGAAAGGGAACAAAAGATGAGAAAGGAAAAAGGAAAAATGGGTAGAGAAGAAAAGAGAAAAAGAAGAGGGCAAAAATAGATAAGATAAAAGAAGAGAAGACAAGAGAAAAAAAGACAAGGGATAAAAGAAGAAAAGAGACAACTGGAGAATGGAAGATGAAAATAGATGAGAAAAGAAGAAGAGAAAACAAAGCAGGACAGAAGGGAAGATAAAAAAAGGTGGAGAAAAGAGAAGAGAAAAATAATAGGAAACAGAAAGGAGATGAGAGAAGATAAAAACAAAAAGTACAACAATAGAAAAGAAGAAAAGAAAAGGTCAGAGAAGATAAAATGAAGAAGACAAAAAAACACAAGGGACGAAAAGAAAAAGAGAAGAGAAGAGAAGAGAAGAGAAGAGAAAATAGGTCAAAAACCTGAAGAGACAAAAGGAAGAAAATAGGAAAGGAAGAAAAAGAAAGAAGAGATAAAAGAAGATAACAAGAGGAGAACAGAAAAATGGGTAGAGAAGATAGAAGAGAGGAAAAAAGCAAAGATAAGCTAAAAGAAGGAAAGAGAAGAGAAAATACAATAACAAAAGGAGACAGAAAGTAAAAACAAGAAAGGACAAGGGATCAAGAAAGAAAAGAAAAAATAAAAGAAGACAAAAACATGAGAGAAGAAAAAGAAGCGAATGAGTAGAGAAGCAAAAAAGCAAACAAGATAAGAGAAAAGAGAAACAGAAGTAGATAAGAGGAGATTGAAACAGAAAAGAGGACGAAGATAAAGAGATAAAGAAGATAAGCGATCAGAACAGAAAGAAGAAAGAAGAAAAGAGAGAAGAGTGATAAAATAAATCTGCTTAAATCGGCTTTGAATGTATCTGTAAGATCTGATTTACAGTGGAAATGTACTTGTGCGACTGTTTGTTAAGAGACAGAGGGTCCACGTTACACTCGACCCAGCATCCCCCAGTCATTTGTCTCCATAGGAGACCACTTCATCTGCACTCCCAGATAAGAGAGAAAGAGAGGGAGAGAGAGAAAGAGAGAGAGAGAGAGAGAGAGAGTGAGAGAGAGATAAAAACAGAAGGACGCTTGTCACTTTAACCAGACAGATGAGAATAACACTCCAGTCAATGACCCTGTGGCCTAACAACCAGTCTCCGCTCCTCTGTCTCCCGGGATACAAGCGCCCGGCAACGGATAGTGACAGCATCTCCGATACGACGGGGGGGGGGTGGGGGGGGTTTGCATGTGGGTAAGAGCGAGAGAAGTATTGTGAAGGGTGATGGATGGCTGTGGGCTCTGCAGATGGCGGGGGGGTCGCTAGATTTCACTCTGTGCGTGTGTGTAATGTATAAGTTGTTCCCATACAGGCATGAGCACAGAGAGACCCCACAGGGGTTTTGAGCCCCTGCCCCTTTTGCCCTCACACTGTACAAGTGCCCTCATGGTCAGCGTGTATAATAATCAGTGGTGATCCATGACTATTAGAGCCAGGCCTTCAGTTCTGACCATAAGTGGCTAAAATACACCTCTACAATAGCTCTATGCTAATTGCTAATTTCTGTTAACGCTGCTTTGGGATTCTAGCAGTATGTTAGCGCTGAGCTAACAACTCTTGAATGATATTTGAAGCTTGTAAACGACATTTTAATCTGCAGCAGTTTTGCAGTGACTCAGCAAAGCCGAAAGAACTGCCGCCGCTGTTTTCTATTCCTAACAACCACCTTAAACCCGGTTAGACTACAGCTCATATTCACAGCCATTGATGTATCTAGAACTTCCAGAAGACCTAGAATAATTTTCTTTTCACGTGCATTGTAAATCTAAACATGATTGTTTCATTCCTCTGTCAATTCCTTATTATATTAGTAGTTAATCTAACATGTAAGGCCTTCAGTTCAGCTCCTGAAGGCGTAACCAGTGGGAAAGCTGCATGGATGTATCTACTGAGATACCACAGAAGAAAAAAACTGATTGGATAATTTAGCCACCATCTGGGATTTCATAGCAATGACGTGGCCACATCAGGCAAGCGCCTGGGACAACACAGCAATGACTATGCAACACCTTTGCAACAATCTAGGATATCACTGCAATGGTCTAACAACACTTTAGTAACCACATGGGATAACACTGCAATGACCTGGCAACACCTTAGCAACCACAGGGGATAACATAGCAACAACTTAGCAACCACCTGGGATACCATAGCAATGACCCAGCAACACTTTAGCAACTACCTAGGATTCTATAGCAACAGCCTGGCAATACCCTAGCAGCCACATGGGATAACATAGCAATGGCCTAGTAACCACGTAGAAGAACATAGTGATGGCCTAGCAACACCTTAGCCATCATCTAGGTTTCCATAGCAATGGCCAAGCAACACCTTAAGAACCACCAGGGATACCATAGCAATGACCTGGCAACACCTTAGCAACCACCTAGGATAACGTAGCAATGGCCTTGCAATACCTTAGCAAGCACATGGGATAACATAGCAACACCTTAGCAACCACTTGGGATACCGTAGCAATGATCTGGCAATACCTTAGCAACTACCTGGAATACTATAGCAATGACCCAGCAACACTTTAGCAACCACCTAGGATTCAATAGCAACAGCCTAGCAATACCTTAGCAACCACCTAGGATGCCATAGCAATGACCTGGCAACACCTATGCAATCATGTGGGATAACATAGTGATGGCCTTGTAACCACCTAGGAGAACATAGTAATGGCCTAGCAACACTTTAGCCACCATTTGGGATTTCATAGCAATGACCCAGGAACACCTTAGCAACCACCTGGGATAACAAAGCAATGGCCTTTCAATGTCTTAGCAACCACCTAGGATACCATAGCAATGACCTGGCAACACCTTAGCAACCACATGGAATTCCATAGGAAGGAAACATAAATTTAATTACCGTTCCTCCCAAGTCTGTTCCTCAGTTTTTGCTATATACTCTTCCTTTACCAGGAAACAGCTTCTGAAATTATGTTCATGAAACTTAGTGAATGAACACAAAACCTTACATTTCAGCCAAGACAGACAAACCCTGACACCCAAGGACAGATCTGATTCTTTTCACGTTGACAAGCTGAATCACACTATGTCAGATCAATACAGCCCAAACCATGTGATTGATGGTTCACTTTCCCCTAAATATGGGCTTCTGTAACTCATTAGTGTCAGAGTGGGAGTGAAACAGTAATCCAGTCCATTAGCACCCTAATCATTAGGGCCACTACACCATCCCCTCATTAGCCCATCATAAAACACACATCTCGAATGTGAACGCATATCATCGCAGGCCATAAAAGTCTGCTGACCCCGCAGTGCCTTCGGAGCGAGGGATCAGGTATTGAATGCCTGCCAATGGACCAATCAATGACCAATTGCTCTTTGCTTTGTGTTCAGATAAAGACTTCGGACTGATACTTAAAGTCATAGTAGCTTTTTTGTGTGGTCATTAACCCTCTGGGGTTGACGAACGTGCTGGCGCACTCATTTCAAGCACCAAAACAATTTGTCCAGATGAATAACAATATGTTTTCGAGCGTGATATTAAGAATTTCTAAAACCAGACTTCAATTTTTCAGCTTTAGGGTCGAATTATCTCTGTACACAGTGCTCCAGGTCAAATGGGCCTCGTTATAGAGAGAGCTGGGATCTGGGATTTCATAGCAATGACCCAGCAACACCTTAGTAACCACCTGGAATAACATAGAAATGGCCTCGCAATGCCTTAGCAAGCATCTGGAATTCCATAGCAATGGACTAGCAACACCTTAGCAACCACCTGGTATACCATAGCTATGACCTGGTAACACCTTAACAACCATCTAGGACAACATAGCAATGACTGTGCCACACCTTTGCAACCACCTGGAGTAACATAGCAACGCCTTAGCAACTGCCTGAGATACCATAGCAATGGCCAAGCAACACCTTAAGAACCACCCAGGATACCATAGCAATGACCTAGCAACACCTTAGCAATCACATGGGATACCATAACAATGACTAGCAACATCTTAAGAACCACATAGGATTCCATAGCAACAGCCTTGCAATACCTTAGCAACCACCTGGTATAAAGAATTTCTAAAACTGGACTTTTTCAGGTTTAGGGCTGAATCATCTCCTTGCACAAATGCCCTCTGACCCCCAAGGGTTAAGAACTGGAGTGCACTGGACACTGTAGAGGATAAAAAAGGAAATTATATTCATATAATTTACACTCCTAGTCTGCATTAATAACACCACTGCATGAGTCATTAGCCACTGTTCCCATGTTTATGTTTTATTGCTTTAATAATGGGTAGAATTTGCTGCATGCTGGAAAGTTTATGGATAGTATATGCAAGAATAAACTGCACTACCATTCCTTGTAAATGTTTTAACATCTTAAAATGCAGGTTTATTACTATAGATCTTAAGGCTAATTAACAAGGAAATATGTTAATTAGTCAGTAATTATTACAAAACTAGGACCGGCCATATGTATTTGTATATATATGATAAAAACGGAGTTAAAAGAAGGTTTTGTTCTGACGTAGTTATATATTCCAGGGGACCTCGAGCTGCTCCTAGGCCAACTTAGACATAATCCTTCCAGCAGGTCTTAGGACGACCCCGGGGTCTCGTCCCAGTGGGCTGTGCCTGGTAAACCCTCACCAGGAGGCATCCAGGGGGCATCCTGATCAGATGCCTGAACCACCTCAACTGGCTCCTTTCAATGCGGAGGAGTAGCGTCTCTACTCCGAGCTCCTCACCCTGTCAAGTAGAGTGTAGCCGCCACCCTGCGAAGAAAGCTCATTTCTGCCGCTTGTATTCGCAATCTTATTCTTTCGGTCACTACCCAAAGCTCATGACCATAAGTGAGCGCTGGAATATAGACCAACCAGAAAACAGAGATCTTTGCCTTATGGCTCGTGTAGACATGGTGACCCCTGGTTCTTCGGTCCTCTCTAGCACTGTTTATAAGCGAAATGACAGCCAATTCAAGAGTTAAGATGTCCTTAATTTAAAATGCTGTTTTTTTTTCTTGAAAACTGCATGTAAAAATAATTTTCAGAAGAAAAATCTCAATATCCTTCGTAAGTTTCTTCTTTGAAAAGCTTCCGTGAATCCTGCCCTTGGAGATCTACCGTCGTACAGCTTTTTTTCCAGTCTAACACAGGCTGATCCGGCCAGTGAAGGTCATCAGGAGCATTTAAACATTGGAGTCACGCTTGTTATAAAGGCATTAGACACAAGCACAGGAAGGAATTTTAAAGCGAGACCCGCTGTTTATATCTTTTTATCATCTGCGGCTTATGAATTCGTGGTTTGATTTTGCTCTGTGTGATGAAATGAAATCTGGCCTGTGGCTCATAAGCGCAAATACTGCGCCGGCTCAATTGTTCGAGGCGCTGGGAGGAAGCCGAGCTCACGCGTTTTTGTTTGGAGTCGCCAGCCTTGATAACTCAATGAGGCCCTTATTACTCCACCGCTTCGCCGCTGATAACGTGATTAGGAGGAAGAATGGGGGATTAAAAAAAGCAGCGTACATTTAAGCATATATTCACATACTGAGAGTGTGCGAGAGAGAGAGAGAGAGAGAGAGAGAGAGAGAGAGAGAGATTCGGTTACTCAGAGCAATCAGGCCGCTCTAGCTTATGTTTTATTCATCCGGCTTCGAGGCGCTCTCACAAATCTCTGGGACTCCACTCGCACATATGCACAGAAAGGACGTCTTCCCGATGCACACGAAAGGCCGGTGGCTGCTGAAACAAAGGCCCACATCTTTGCAGAATAAAAGTTCTCCCGGTATTGATCCGAGCTCCGCTGGAGTTTCCCCCTCAAGCGGTTGTGGATAATTGTGGATCAAAGCAAATTACCGTAATTAAAGCATGCTGTCACACCGTTTCCTACACCACGGTCAATACAGACTGTTCCCTCTATCGCCCACAGCGACCCTCTGTCTTTCTCTCAGTGGTGCAATATGAAGTGCTACGCACATGGGATGGGATCAGGAGGAGCAGTTCATTAATTATTAATTATTAATGTAACTAGAAGAGAAAAGTGTGAGAGAGAACTTTAATTTGGATTGATAAGGTCATTGCTGTGCTATCCCAAGTGCTAAGTTGTTGCAAAGATGTTGCTATGCTGTCCCAGGTGGTTGCTAAGGTGTTTCTAGGCCCTTGCTGTGGTATTTCAGGTGGCTGCTAAGGTGTTCCTCAGCCGTTGCTATGGTATTTCAGGCAATTGCTAAGGTGTTGCTAGGCATTCGATATGGCATTCCAGGTGACTATTCAACTGTTGATTAGCTGTTGCTATGGTATCCTAAGTGGTTGCCAAGGTGTTGCTAGGCCATTGTTTTGGTATCTCAGGTGGTTTCTAAGGTGTTGCTAGGCTGTTGCTATGGTATCCTTGGAAGTTGTTGAGGCATTGCACGGCCATTGCTATGCTTTCCCAGGTGGTTGCTAAGGTGTTGCCAGGCCATTGCTATTGTATCCCAGGAGGTTGCTAACGTCTTGCCAAGCCATTGTTTTGTTATTTCAGGCAGTTGCTGAGGTGTTGCTATGCTACTGTTATGGTATCTCAGGTGGTTGCTAAGGTATTGCTAGGCTGTTGCTATGGTATCGGTGGTGGTTGCTGAGGCATTGCAAGGCCATAGCTATGTTTTCCCAGGTGGTTACTAAGGTGTTGCTGGGCCATCGTTATGGTATCCCTTTGTGGTTGCTAAGACAGTTGCTATGATATCTCAGATAGTTGCTGAGGTTTTGCTAGGCATTTGCCATGGCATCCCAGGTGAATGCTGAGGTGTTGCCAGGCCGTTGCTATGGCATTTCAGGCAGTTGCTAAGGTGTTGCTAGGCATTTGCTATGGCATCCCAAGTGACTGCTCAGGTGTTGATTAACTGTTGCTATGGTATCCTAAGTAGGCACTAGGGTGTGGCTAGGACATTGCTATCTTATCCCTGGTGGTTGCTGAGGTTTTGCTAGGCCATTGCTTTGGTATCTCAGGCAGTTGCTAAGGTGTTGCTAGGCATTTGCTGTGGCAGCCCAGGTGGTCACTAAGGTGTTGCTCAGCTGTTGCTATGGTACCCTACGTGGTCACTAAGGTGTTGCTAGGACATTGCTATGGTATCTCTGGCTGTTGCTAAGGTGTTGCCAGGCTTTTGCTCTGTTATCCCAGATGATCATGCAGTTAATTAAACATTGCAGGCATGTATCGGGGCACTTAGCGTTCACACTACAGATGTGTTCATATGTACCACTGATACAGTGGTTTGTGTTTTGTGCGATCATATCACATTGCATCTTTAAGGTACACTGGATCTGTTCACACTCGTACAGTACGCTTATGATGGGACCACTCAATATGTATGTTACTGTGTCTGAACATTGCCTTTGTTTTACAGTCAGGTCCATAACTATAAGGACCATTTTCAACCATAGCCCCTTATTTTTAGGGGCTCAAAGGTAATTGGACAGTTGGCTGCCTATTTTATACATTCTTAAAAAGAAAGAACACACTGGTAAGCTCAGAAACAACAAAAGAAAACAACTGTGGTAAATGGATAAGAAAAAAAACACCCTCCACAACAGTTGGCCAGATCGAGACCATCTTCCAGGAGGTAGGCATATCTGCATACCACAAGACATCACAAGTGAACCATTGGTAAGCCTCAAAATGAGAAGAAAATCTAAAAACCCTGTGCAGTTCTGGAACAACATATTATCGACAGATGAGTCAATGATCAACTTGAACCAGAATGATGGGAAGAGAAGAGTAGAAAGGTAGAATGCTCATGATCCAAATCCTCACCTCATCTGTGAAGCATGGTGGAGGTAGTGTTAAGGTGTGGGTATGTATGCCAATGGAACTGGTTCTCTTGTGTCTATTGATGATGTAACTGCTGATAAAAGCAGCAGACTGAATTCTGAAGTGCATAGGGCTATATTATCTGCTCAGATTCAGCCAAATGCTTCAAAAGTCATTGGACGGTGCTTCACAGAACAGATGTATAATGATCTGAAGCATACTGCGAAACAAACCCATGTCTTTTTTAAAGCAAAGAAGTGAAATGTTCTGCAATGGCCAAGTCACCTGACCTCAGTCTAATCGAGCATGTATTTCACTAACTGAAGGCAAATCTGAAGGTAAAGTGCCTCAAGAACAAGCAAGAACTTAAAACAGCTGCAGTGAAGACCTGGCAGAGCATCAAGAGGAAAAAACTCAGCATCTGTTGATGTATATGTGTTCCAGACTTCAGGCAAATGGCAGTGTTTCCCTGGTTTTGTCAATTACCCACATGAGACAGTGGTTTTAGTGGGATTAGGCAGGAGATCAGAGTACAGAAACACAGAAAGCTAGAGCAAACACAACACACACACACACACACACACACACACACACACACACACACACAGCCTGTGTCTCTGCTATCAGAAGGCAGCTGTAAGAGAGTGAAATGGTGAAAAAAGATCAATACTGACTGTACAGCATCATTTAAACACTGTTCTCTAGGGTTCACAGTGTTGTACCTATTTAAGCAGATAGCGAAAGAAAAAGACCAATTGGAGGTGAAAGTTAATACTGTTTTACTTGATTTTACTTAACTTTTAAAGTGATTTTTGGCATGTTTTTAGTTATTATTTCATTTTTATTATTCTGTTCTTATTTGTTTTACATTTTTATTTCTTTAAATATTCATTAATTGAATTGTGTATTTATCCTTATTTTATCTTATTTATAAAGTTGCTACATTATTGTAATTTTAATGGTTTCTTGATTTATTTATTTATTTTTTAATTACTACTATGACAATAATTACTTTTTAGCATTTGTTGTTTTTGCTGTTTAACTTCTCAATCCCTGATTTCTGTATTGGCTTGGCTACATTGTAAATGAGGGTCTCCCTCAATGTACTCTGAGTTAAATAAAGGTTGATTGGTCGACTGATTGATCTTTTTTAGAAAGTCGGCCCAGTTTTGGTTTTTAAGCATCATTTTTGTGCATCAAATCGTCCAGCAATATGGTGATGCAGTATAGCGTTAGAAAGCTTGAAATCTCAGACTTCAAACCTGAGACTTCAAACCTCAACTTCCTGCAAACCAGTTACGTTTGTCTCATTTGCAACATCAGACGAACAACAAATCTGTGGCTCTCAACGACTTTCAACGCCACCCCGTTCTACACAGAGACACCATGATCCAAAACATGGTCTTGAAAACATGGCAAGAGTCAGAGATCAGTTTAGAGATCTGAGACAGGTGGGCATAAACTCATTCCAGCCTCTGTTACTCTGTGTCAGTAATTCATACAATCATTCTGAAAAGAACTTGAGTGTTATCTTTCAAATGAGACCAAGATCATGAATGTAGCCCAAAGTATGTGGGAACAGCGCCCCCTTTTACTTCGGGTATGCCGTTTCAGGCAAAAATGGCGTGACAATTAACAGGTTAAAAAACGAGTAAAGTCTGGGCGAATTCTGACAAATGTTGATCACCTGTTTTATAGCCATTTTGTTGTATAACGCTGTCATCGGAAACAAAACCTTGTATTTCCAAAATGGTAACTTTACAAGTGAAGGAAAAAACAAAACATGTAAGTCAATGGAACCATTTTTCTAAGTACTTTTGGGCCATTTTTTTTGGCCCAGTCATCATGAACTTCACCCATAATGTAAAGGACAACAGGCATTTTCAAATTCTGTCAAACATTGGAGATTTTTCTGATGAAGGTTTTCTTTCGACAACAGCGATATGTGAACCCTAAGTTCTTTGCACTCTTTGCGAAGTCTTATTCGGTTATCCTTGCACTTCCGAGCCTTGCTTGTTTTTCTTGTGGTTTACCTGGTTTTGAGTTCTTTGTTTTTGGCTACATTTTTTGGATTTGTGGATTTTGTATTTTTCTATCGTGCCATGATCAGTAACTTTGGCCCTTCCGGACCTTGTCTGGTTACTTTGCTCATTGTAGTAATAAACATTCCAAATCTCAGTGCAAAGCTCTGTGTTGCACAGCCAGTTTTAGAATGGTTAAAATCGGATGAAATGAATAGACGGTTCTCGGTTTCGCTGGGAAATCATTCCCCAAAAAATAGCCCCATTTCTTGTGGAGTCCCACAAGGTTCTGTTTTAGGGCATTTTCTCTTTCTACATGGAACATCTACAAGTAATCAGTAATCGATTTTCATAGCTTTGCTGATGACATGCAATTATACATTTCCATTCATTCTGAAAATCTACACAGGCTTAACAGTTCTGTGTCAGATATTTTTCAGTGGATGTCAAAATTGATATTTTTTTACTAATCTTCAGTACTGAAATTCAGTGAAAGCCACTTGGTGAGAAGCTAGGCTGCTTTGTATTCCAAGCCTGAAGTATGAAACCTGGGTGTGATCTGTTTTATCCTGCATGTAAACGCAGTCACAAAAGTAGCTTTCTATCATGTGAAAAACGTCAGTCAGCCTTTTCTGTCTACACAGAGAAACTTGTTGATGCATTTGTTCCAGCAGAGTTAATTACTGTAATTCACTTCTTACTGGAGAAAACAATCCATCCTCGTACAGAACTCAGCAGCACGGATCCTGTTGCAATGTCAAGATTGTAACAATACACTCTAACGAAAGATTATTTCTCAAGGGTTCTTTAGAAAAGGCAACGGTTCTATATAGAATCATGAACACTCAGAGAGCCATTTGCACGATTGAATGGTTCTTTGCATGCTGAAATTGTTCTTTAGATTTTTGGAGAATGTGTTTGTGTATATGGTTCTGAGTAGAACTTTAAAAAAAGGTTCTATATTGCACCAAAAAAGGGTTCTGCTGATGTAACAATGTCAAGCTTTTAATAGAACAAGAACAGTGCTATATAGAACCATATGCAAAACATTCTCCATCAAACTGAAGAACCATTTCACCATGCAAAAAAACAATTAAACATGAAATGGTTCTGTTTAGAACTCATTGACAGAACTCTCGGTACTAGAGTGATGTATTATAAGTATATAGAATTGCTGTCTTTACTAAAGAACCCTTGGAGAACCGTCTATGTTAAGTGTGTAGATTAGATGTAGATGGTCTTTTAATATTGTCATTAATATTATTTTTTTTTTTTTATATTTGCCATGTCACCCCACAAACACACCCACCTCTAGAGGCATGCAGCCCCTTCACTATGGGGGGTTTCCATCAAATGTTCTCACCCCCCATTCCACACTGACGGGTATCTCCCACCCAGACACTGTGATGTTGATTGTGGAGAATAACTCAGCCCCACTGATGTGTCCACTCCTACACCCAGCGTCCAGCGTCCAGTCGCTTCCACAGCCGGATCACCACATCGTTTTCTCTGCATGGATGATATTCAGCAAATGCTTCCATCAACCCTCCTACTCTCTCTCTCTCTCTCTCTCTCTCTCTCTCTCTCTCTCTATAACGCTCTCTACACTTTACTCTCAACATGCCTCTCTCCTCATGTATCTCTCTCTCTCCCTCTTTCTTTCTGTCTCTGTCTCTCCCCCTCTTTCTCTGCCTCTCTCTCGTCCCTTCTCTCTCTCTCTCTCTCTCTCTCTCTCTCCCCCCCTCTCTTTCTCTGTCTCTCTCTACTTTCTTTCTCTCTCTCTCTCCCCTTCTTTCTCTCTCTCTACCCTCTCTTTCTTCTCACTTTCTCTGCCTCTCTCTCCCCTCTTTCTCTGCTTCTCTCTCTTCCCTTCTTTCTCTCTCTCTCTCCCTCTCTTTCTCTGTCTCTCTACTTTCTTTCTCTCTCTCTCCCCTTTTTTGTCTCTCTCTACCCTCTCTTTCTTCTCACTTTCTCTGCCTCTCTCTACCCTCTTTCTCTGCCTCTCTTCTTCTCTTTCTCCCTCTCATTCTGTCTCCCTCTCACTTTCCTTCCTTTTCTCTGCCTGTCTCTTTACCCCTCTTTATCTTTCACTCTTCCTCTGTTTCTCTTTCTCTCTCTCTCCCTTCTCTTTCTCTATCTTTCTACCTTCTTTCTTTCTCTCTCTTTCCCCTTCTCTCTCTCTCCCCTCTCTTTCTCTGTCTCCCTCTCTTTCTCTGTCTCCCTCACTCTCTCTCTACTTCTCTCTCTCTCTCTTTTCAACAGTATTTTTCTGTGCCTCACTCTCTCTTTTGTGTCTCATATCTCCCTCTCACTTTTTTCTTTTCTGTTCTCTGTATTTCTCATTTCTCCCCTTCTGTTTCTCTTTCTCCTTCTCTTCTTTGTCTCTCTCTCTCCTCACCATGCCCCTCTCTCTCTCTTTCTCACGCTATTTCTCTCATTTTTCCTCTACTTTCTCTTCTTCTTTTTTTCTCTCTCACCCTCTCTCCTCACCATGTCGCTCTGTCTCTCTCTCTCTGTCCTTCTCCCTTCATTTTTCCCTACTCTCTCTTCCTCTCTTCTCTTTTTCTTTACTCTCTCTCCCCCTCTCTTCTCACCATGCCCCTTTTTCTTTCTCTTTTCTTTCTCTCTACTCTATTTCTTTTATTTTTATGTGCTCTCTCTCTTCCTCTCCCCTCACTGCATCTCTCTCCTTCTTTTCTTTTTATCTCTACACTCTCTTTTTCTCTCTATATCTTTTCTCTGTTCTCTCTATATATCTCCCCCTCTCTGTCTCTCTTTCTCTTCCCTCTCTTCCTCTTCTGTCACCGTGCCCCACCCCCCCCCTCTCTCTCTCTCTCTCTCCTGATCTGAAGTACCCTGCTGTGAGCCCCCGAGGGTCTCTGTCTGTCGGTTTGGCGGGCCGCTGGGGGAGAGAGTGTCAAGCCCACCAGGAAACATCATAGAGCCTGCTGCCCACCAGGCCTCCATCGGCCAGCCGCTCGCTGCCAACATTCAACAGCCAGCCGCTCTGCCGACGCGCCACAGACATGTCAAAGCTCTTTCAGCTCTCTCTCTCTCTCCATCTCGCTCGCTCGTCCTTTACGCAGCCTGCGGCTCCAGCTATTAATGTGTGAGCTCCAGGCTAACGCTCCCTCTACAAACACACCCGCAGAGCAGACCTGCTGCAGGGCGAGCTACATTAACACTCACACACACACAGAGAGAGAGAGAGAGAGAGAGAGAGAGAGAGAGAGATTATATAACTATATATAGAGTATACATCAGCTTATACAGTGAAAATTTAAATATTATAAACTACACACTGAAAGGTATTTTAGATCTTTTTTTCTTGGGATATGATCACCATTACCAGCAATATGAGGAATATCAATCTGGATCTGAATATAAATTTTAATCAAATAGTTATTATTCCGGATATTCACTTAATTCAAACGTCGTTCTGGATATTAATTTTAGAACTTCTTTTTCAATGTACTATCTACAGTTTTCTCAGTCGTTACAGAATCATCTACAGCTCTGTTCAGCATTCTGGAAATTTCTAATGTTTCCTAGTTCTAAAATTTCCATATGATTATCATAAAAAATAAAATTGTATTATTTTAAAATCACAGACAGACAAACAGACATATAGTCAGTCAGATGACAGGTGAACAGTCAGAGAGGCAGACAGACAAACAGACAGAAGACAAACAGATAGACAGTCAGATAGACAAACAGATAGACAGGCAGATATGCCAACAGGTATACAGACAGATAGTCAGACAGACAGATAAACAAACATACAAGCAGTCAGACAGACATACAGGTGGACTGTCAGACAGACAGTCAGACACATAGACAGGCAAATAGTCAGACAGACAGACAAACAAACAGATGGACAGCCAGAAAGACAGACAAACAGACAGACAGAAACAAACAGTCACTCAGACAGATAGATGGACAGTCATTCGGACAGATAAGCAAACAGACGGTCAGACACATAGATAAGTGAACAGTCAGACAGACAGATAGACAGGTGAGCAGCCAGACAGACATACAGACAGACAAACAGATGGACAGTCAGTCAGACAGATAGATAGACAAACAGACAGACAGTCAGACAGATTGATGGACAGTCAGACAGAGAGTCAAACAGATAGGCAAGCAAACAGTCAGACAGACAGACACATAGTCAGACAGATAGACAAAAAGACAGATTGTCAGTCAGAGAGATAGACTGGCGAACAGTCAGACAGACAGACAGATGGACAGTCAGTCAGACAGACAGACAGACAGTTCGACAGAGTCAGACAGATAGAAAGACTATTATAGGCTTGAGGGTCAGGTGTCCACATACTTTTGGCCATATAGTGTAACGTAATACAGTGAAAAATGCATGACGCTCAGCTCTGTAGCAGAAAATCACATTAAAATATATATTTTATTTGTAAAAAATCTACTAATAAAGCAAAAGGCACATCTGACAGACGTCCGCATGGGAGCTTGTTGTGTTCCTCCGTGTTAAATGAAGCTGGTAAGTGTGAAGTGACAGACTGGCGATTGCCAATCAGAGTGGCAGTGTTTCCTGTCACCGTAGCTTTTATGAAGTTTGTATTATGCATGCGCGAGTGCGTGAGCGGGACGGATATCGGGGGGGGAAAGACACCTCTGTCACCGCTGATTACACAGATCATGACGGACCAGCGGCTCAGAGAGAGCGATCAGTACTCTCCTCACGCCTGGTTAACTCAGTGCTGGCCATCAGGTAGAGAAAGAGAGAGAGAGAGTTGGTTGAGTGTATGAGTGAGTGACGACTTTGCTGTTTTGTAGATTTAGACATAAAGCTCACAGTCTGTAATTTCGTCTTGTTTTTCTTCTATAACAGCTCCGTCTGATTCAGCTCTGTATGTCTCTCTACTGCTTTGATGGAGCTGACATCTATATGTCAATCTCTCTCTCTACAGGTAGGGGACAAATTAAAGGAAAAAATGTATTTTACATACTTTTTTTTGTTTTGTTTCCCAATTTTCTCCCCAATTTAGTCGTATCCAGTCCCACCTACTAGTTAAGACTCCCCCAGTCATGCGATACCACCAGCACTAGGAGGGTGACAGCTAGCACGGGCCTCCTCTCAGACCTGTGAAGCACCACTACATCTTTTCAAACTGTCGCTAACGCAACGTCATTGGACAGGTGAATGTGCTCGGTGGAAGGCGCCAACCACCAGTTCTGCTACATCGGCTTACAGATGCCTGCACTAGCTAGCATTGCGCTGGGAGACGGGAATTTAGTTTCCCAATTTTCTCAAAAGAATTCACATCCACTTTTTTCCCCAGTTTTCTCTGAATTTTAGATGTATCCACTTCCACCCACGTGGGACTCCCCCAATCCCACAATACCACCAGTGCTAGGAGGGCGAAGGCTAGCACAGGCTTCCTCTGAGACCTTTCGAACTGCCACTAATGCAACATCATTGGATGACTGGACCGTGCTAACTACCAGTCCTACTACGTCAACTAACAGACACCTGCACTGGTGATGGGGGGAGACGGGGGGGCCATCCTGCCGGAGGCCAGTTGTGCTCTTTTGGACTTTTTGGAATGGTTGTAGCCTTACCAAGGATCAAGCTTGTGATCTCCTGATGATAGGGTCAATGCTTAGATGGCCATGCCACTCAGGAGCCTCTCCAACACAACCTTTTTTAGTAAGATGTTTGGCCACCACAAGTCACTGGAAGAGCTTCAACCCACCTTGAAATAGATTCTACAAGTTTCAGGAACTTTACTGGAGAGATGGAACACCATTCCTTCAAAAGATGTTCCCTCGATTGGTGTTTCAAATATGGTGGTTGAAAGTGCATCCAGTTGGGTTGGGATCTACGGAAATTGGTTTACATAATTTCCATACTCAGCAAATGATTCAGTGACCCCTTTGGATGGGGGGTTATCCTGGAAGAGACCATTGCCGTCATGATAGAAACGTTTCATCATAAGATACATGTGATTAGTCAGAATTACTTTGTATTGATTTGCAGTGAAACCTCCCTCTAACAGATCCACCCTGCACATGCACTCTCCCACTTTTGGAGTACATGGTGAAGGATGCTTCTTCTGACCAAATCACTCTTTTCCACATCTCTGTAGACCAGTGCTGAAGGTATGTACACCACTGATCTCTCAGACGGTCATTCGTCTTTGTAATGAGGAGTTTATGACCTGCAGTTCCACTATAATATCCCTCTCGATCGATGTAAATATGGATGGACTATTCTTCTAGCTGCTTGAGGAACAGTTGCTCTTACATATTGCAGTAATACACAAGCATTACAGTCATTGAATGTGTACTTTCAACCACAATTTCCAGCCTTGTTTACTGATGTCTTTCCCATAGATATTCCCTTTGTCACAGAATTGAAACTCTATCCAGTTGAACAATCTTTGTAACTGAAGCTCCTGCTATCCTTTCCCTGATAATGAACCCTTTTTCAAAGTCACTTAGATGTTTTTCTCTAGATCCAAAGTCTTATAGGTTTTCATTCATTTTCCACACTTCTTATCTGTCATGTTTTCACACCGACTTCTTCACTACTCTTCCTCATTAGCTCATCAAGCCTCTTAGACAACCAGATTTATGCCTTCATGAGACATCCCATTAGTCATGAATGCCAGAGTACACAATGGCCACCCCTCTCTTTCCCTTCGCTGGAGCAAAGCCGAAGTTTAGAGACAACTAAAGAGGATAGGGGAATAATTAGCTGAGTTTAACTGTTGCAAAAAGGCAGTTTAACACCCATAACAACAGAAAATGAACTGTGATTAGCAGCACTCAATGATTGACATCACCACACAGGTTGATTCATTTTTGGCATCAAAACAACACACGTTTTCATCAGCTGTGATGGGTTGTGATAGCAGATATTCACAGAAACAGGCATACACAGTCCATACACATCCACTTTATTAGACACAAATACCTCTCGTTGGCCACTTTATTAGAAAGAAATACCTTTTACATCCACTCACTGACCACTTTATTAGAAACACCTATCTCGTACTTCCACTGACTGTCCACTTCATTAGATGCTTCATTAGACTGCCTTGTATTTCCTCTCACTGGCCACTTTATTAGAAAAACCTACCTTTTACAACCACTCACTGGCCACTTTATTAGAAACACCAATTTTGCACTCACACTAACTGTTCACTTTATTAGAAACACCCACCTTGTACTTCCACTCACTGTCCACTTTATTAGAAACACCTAACATCCTCACACTGTCCATTTTATTAGAAACGCCTACCTTGTACTTCCACTAACTGTCCACTTTATTAGAAACACCTAAATTGTACTTCCACTAACTGTCCACTTTATTAGAAACGCCTACCTTGTACTTCCACTAACTGTCCACTTTATTAGAAACACCTATCTTGTACTTCCACTTTTATTAGAAACACTTACCTTACAGGTCCACTATATAGGTGCTTAATTATAGACTGTGGCCAAGCACTTAGACTGATTCGCTGTAAGTGTAAATTCAAATTAATGATATAATTGTCACTTTCTTCAAGAAGATTACATTCAGTAACCCTCATAGAACCAAGTAATGTAATTACACCCAGCAATATAATACATTTCGCTCTCAAGTCAATCCCTCCTCCTGTGAAAAGTTTAGTTATAATTCTTCTACACTCCCCCCCAACAAAGTGTCTAGAGTCAGCAGCTAGAAAGAAACCACAGGGCTCTACCACAACATTTAAAGCTTTTAGTGCTGATTAGATTTTAATCAGCTGAGTGGCAATCATATTTCAAATCACACTCTTGTGGCCTGGTACAGCACACACACACTCACACAACTAGCTTGAGCTGTCCTCAAATGACCTGCATCTATACACTGGATGGCCCATGTGGAGGTGAGATAGGAGCTAACTGGCAAAAAGGTGTGAGAGCTTCAGATGCATAATAGAAAATGCTGTAACAGAAAGTACGCTGCCTTCCTTCCATTAGGTGTAGGAAAGGACATTTACACACCCCATTATGGACCCCAACACCCATAAAACCACTCCAGCTTGCCTGGCAGCAACATCATGAGATCGATAAACAGTAAAGGTTTTACAAGGAAGTATGGGGTGGTTAGATTTTGATTACTAGCATGAACTGTAACAGTAATCAGTGTCAAAGGATGAATTAAAGTACACTATGTGGCCAAAAGTATGTGGACAGCTGACCATCACACCTATATGAGCTTGCTGAACATCCCATTCTGAAACCATGAGTATTAATGTGGAGTTGATAGCCATAACAGGCTCCACTCTTCTAGGAAGCTTTCCACAAAATGTGGGAATTTGTGGCCGTTCAGTCAAAAGAGCATTTGTGAGGTCAGACACTGATGTTGGCCAAGAGGGCCTAGTTTACAATTTCCGTTCTAGTTCATCCCAAAGGTTAACTGGGATTGAGGTCAGGGTGCAAGCCACTGGAGTTCCTCCACACCAAACTGGTCATTCCATGTCTTTATGGAGCTGCTTTGTGCTCAGGGGCTCAGTCATGCTGGAACAGGAAAGGCTCTTCCCCAAACTGCTGACACAAAGCTGGAAGCAGATAACTGTGTAAAATGTCTTTGTGCTGCAGCATCAACATCACCCTTCACTGGAACTAAGGGGCCTGAAAAACAGCCCCAGCCCATCATCCCTCCTCCACCAAACTTTACTGTCAGCACTATGCATTCCGGTAGGTTGCCTAGGACAGACTGGCAGGACCAATGATTTACTACGTACTTCTATAAACTAAGAATAACTCAGCTGGGTTGCATTGTGTCCATGTAGTTATATGATATTATAATAGGCCTGGGATTTTAAGGGGTTAAAGTTGAAAGAAGAAAATGTTTTGACCAAGTTCTCATTGAATCCTCTTTCAATGCGCTTGTGATCACCAGATTCATCCGCTTGGGGAATGGGTCCGAAGCATAATACTCATTACAAAATGTTCTTCCACATGTTGTGTGCAATTACACATTTCCACCAGGCAGGTCTCCAAATGCCTAAATCTTTTATTTTACCATCTTTTATGTTGTTGCATTTTTAGAAAAGCAATAAGCCACTTGAGGCCATGCATTACAGTGATTTAATCACTAATAAGTGGGTGTTTTATTTCACTTCACACCCCTTAACTGTAATAAAATCTTTGGTTTAATGCTTTCAATGTCCAATAGTATCAAGCCACACCTTCTATTGAGTGAATTTAGCTGAACCAATTGCTGACACAGGCGACAACACAGCTCGTACAATCTCCTACAACAGCACTGATGAGTAGAACAGCCAAGGTGATCCATCCAGCTCCATCCAGTACCTTTGGGATGAGCTGGAGTGATCCAGAAATGGAAGGTTTAGCGAAAGTTCTTCCAGGAGCTCTAATACTATGTCATTCATTCATTGGTCCTGTTGACTTCTGCTGGCAAGTGTTGGTTTCTTGAAAAACAGGAGTGGAGACTTTGTCGAGGAAAAAGAAGTTTAATAACGTGCATCTTCCCAACCAAGCAAGTCTAACTAAGCTTACAAAATGATGGACTTATAGTCAACCATGTAAACCACACCTGCTTGTTGTCCCTTTGTCTAAACGACCCAGAACCCCACTACTTGATGGGCGACTGCTTCTACCTTTGTAATTAAAATAGAGGTGTTGAGGCCCACTCAGGAATTTACAGTCTCCTCCATCTAGGAGTCAGGATGTCTCCGAAATATCTCTTCAACAAATGGGATTGCTAGATAGATAACCAGATGTAATAGGCTAACCATTGGAGATCGTTACATGACAAAGGGACTACTCTCCACAGCCCCCACACAACACCCAAGAGAGACATACAAAATGCAAACGAGATTAACACAAAAGGCAAATAAAAAAGAAGAAGGTTCAAGAGAAGTTACAAAATTAATACAAATAAAGGAAAAGACAAAGTTAATAAAAATAAAGGAAAATAATATATAACAGTCCTGACCAATCACAGGCCTACATCTGTCTTTAAAATGACTCGACTTGCGTACCTGTTCTGCTGCTTTCGGGTGCTTCGTTCCCCTCCTTCCTCCCCACCACCACCAGTTTTGTCCCTGTCTGGTTGTCCGGGGTAGGTAGGTACCCCTGCCATCTCTATCCGGCAGGATCAGCAAGGGTCTCGATGCTCCAAGACCTGGACCGAGGACGGGGTCTACGTCAAAGACTCTTTAATTTCTACTGAATTGTTATCTTTCAACTTGTAAAATTCCATTGAGGATATAAAAAATGGTCCTCCTTCACTCTTCCCTCCTTAGTCTTTCTGGCAGAACTGATCATCCAACATCTGTACCTGACCTCAGTAATGTTCATCTGGCAATCAAATCCTCAGAGCAATGTTCCAACATTTGGTGTAAAGCCTTCCCAGAGGAGTAGAGGCTGTTTCAGCAGTGAAGGTGCAGCAGTGAGCAAGGTATCTGTGTTAGAGCAGGTAGTGCTTACAGACAGTAGAGCATGGGAATCAATCAATCACTGAGGGAGTGCTGTTAGGACAGGCCTGCAGTCGGAGACATCCATCAATCCACTGCACAGCCCCTCCTATCTCCATCTATATACTCGCAGTCATGGCTGATTTCACCCCTAATGAATAATGAGGAAAAATCCCTCTCTTACTCATACAATTCCACTCTCTTTCCTTCTCACGCTGAGCCCAACTTCAGGAATTTCAACTGATTTATCATATACACAAAACCCCCAGCCATTTGATTAGAAACCCCTCACTTGTAGGTCCACCTTGCTGGGGTTCAGTTAGAGACGGTAGCCTGTCTGATGATGGACAGCTTGTGTTAGTCATCCTCTGGCCCTTCCAACAGTTTCTGACCACAGAACCGCTCTTGACTGGATATTCTTGAGATGTGTTAGGTTGCGTCAGTGACATTGAGAGTGGTCAACCACTTGATGCTAACACTACACAGGACTATTTGCTAGTATGCAAACCTCTAGAATTATCGGTTTGGTATTGGAGTTTGGACTTCACTGATCCACTGTCAGCTCTTGGGTGGCTTTTGTGTTATGTTTTGCAGCATTGTCCATCTTTTCTATGGTTTGCTGTCCTATCAGTTTTGAGGCATTTGACTGAATCTGAGCCCAAAGTATAGTTGTGTACACTTGAGAATTCATCCTTCTACTTTTATCTGTAACGCAGGGTTTGCAGATCAGACACCCGCGGATAAAAGTTAATCCGGAAGATTTATTTACTCTCTGACGGGAGTAAACAGGATTAACACCAGACCAGGTCAATAACCAGAACAAGCAGACAAAATACAGGGGCATAGGCGAAAGCGAAGTCGAAAAAACAGGCGAGGGTCGTAACCAGAAATAGCACATATACCAAAACAACAAAGCCAAGACAGAGACGAGAATCGAAAACGAAAAAACAAGCGAGGTCAAACACGGAGTAGCAATCAGAAAAACAAACGGCTCGGTATGCACAGACTAAGTAAGGGCAATACTTCGCAAATACGAGTTTCAAACAGACCGGTATATTTACAGAGTAGAACAGGTGATGATGATTAGTATTCAGGTGACTGTGATCTGTTGGGTGGTTTGTGATTGGCCGGAATAGTCTCGTGACTGACTGAAGGATTCTGGGAAGTGGAGTCCTTAGAGGTCTGAGAGTCCGAATGAGAACCAGCAAGCGTGACATTATCCACGGTCACATCATCAACAAAAACCAGTAACCCAGTTCCACTGGCAGCCACACATGCCCATGCCACAACACTACCTCCACCATATTTGACAGTTGATGTGGTATGTTTCGGATCATGAGCTCTTCCTCTCTTTCTTCATACTCTTCTCTTCCCATCATGCTGGTACACGTCAATCTTGGTTTCTTGAAATATTCTTTTTATGGTTTTTTTTAAATAAGTCTAATCCAGCCTTTCTGTTCTTGAGTGTTACCAGTGGTTTGCATCTTTAGCAACAGTTTAAACAGCTACCAAATGCATATTCAACACTTGGAATCAACTCCAGGCCTTTTATCTCCTTAATTTGCCATTAAATAACAAGGGAACAGGTCACACCCAGCCATGAAACTGTTTATGAGTCAACTGTCCAGTTATTTTTGAGCCTGTGAAAATGGAGGGACTTTGAAAAGAATGGCTGTTCTTCTTAAATCATTAATGCAAGATCTTTGTTAAACCTCTTGAATTAATGCTGGAAGTCTTCTTCACTGCTTCATTTCAAATCCATTGCAGTGGTACTTTGAGGCAAAATTACAAAAAATTAGGTCACTGTCCAAATACTTATGAATCTGACTGAATCTGACTGCAAACAGTTCTAAACTGTTACAGTAACAGTGTCATAACAGTTGCAGCCACAAAGAATTAGTTATGAACTGTTATAGTTACAAACAGCTACAACAGTTACAGTTACAAGCAGTAACAGTTACAAATGGTTACAATTACAAAAGATTACACAGACAGTTCTAGTTACTAATAGTTGCAATTACAACCCCATTTACAAAAAAGTTGGGACGATGTGCAGAATGTAAATAAAAATACAATGCAATGACATGCAAATCAATTAAACCATATTTTTAAAGAAAAATACTACAAAGACAACATATCAACTGTTGAAACTGAGAAAGTTATTGTTTTTTGAAAAATATTTGCCCATTTTGAATTTGATGGCAACAACACGTTCCAAAAAAGTTGGGACGGGGGCCTGTTTACCACTGTGTTTCATCACCTCTTCTTTAACAACACTCTGTAAGCGTTTGGGAACTGAGGAGGACTAATTGCTGTAGTTTAGAAAGTGAAATGTTTTCCTGTTCTTGTTTGATACAGGATTTCAGCTGCTCAATACTTCAGGATCTCCTTTGCTATATTGTTCATTTCATAATGACCAAATGTTATCAGTGGTGACAGGTCTGGATTGCAGGCAGGCCAGTTTAGCACCCGGACTCTTTTAATACGGAGCAATGCTGCTGTAATACATGCAGAATGTGGTTTGACATTGTCTTGCTGAAATAATCAAGGCCTTCCCTGAAAAAGACGTTGTCTGGATGGCAGCATGCGTTGCCAAAACATGTATATATCATGCAGCATTAATGGTGCCTTCACATGCCATGTGCACTAATGCCCCCCCTATACCATCATGAATACTGGCTTTTGAACTGTGCACTGATAACAAGCTGAGTGGTTTTTAGCCCAGAGGACACAGTGTCCATGATTTCCAAAAAGAATTTCAAATGTTGATTCATCAGACCACAGGACACTTTTCCACTTCACCTCAGTCCATTTTAAATGAGCTCAGGCCCTGTTTCTGCATCCTGTTTGTATTTGGTTTCTTCTTTGCGTTTTAGAGTTTTAACTTGCATTTGTGGATGCAGTGATGAACTGTTTTCACAGACAGTGTTTTTCAGAAGTGTTTCTGAGCTCATGCAGTGATTTCCACTACAGAATCATGTCTGTTTTTAATGCAGTGCCATCTGAGATCACGGCCAGCAAATACTGGTTTTTGGCCTTGTCCCTTACATACAGAGATTTCTCCAGATTCTCTGGATCTTTTAATGATATTCTGTACCGTAGATGATGAAAAGCAAAAGTTCTTTGCTATTTTATGTTGAGAAACGTTATTCTTGAACTGTTGCACTATTTGTTTGTGCAGTCTTTCACAGAGTGGTGAACCCTCCTCATCTTTACTTCTGACATGATCTTTTTATACTCAGTCACATTACTGATCTGTTGCCAATTAACCGCCAGGTGTTTTTTTTAAGCATTACACAACTTTACCAGCCTTTTGTTGCCCCCGTCACAACTTTTTTGGAACATGTTGTTGGCATCAAATTCAAAATGGGCAAATATTTTTTAAAAACAATAAAATGCATCAGTTTCAACATTTGATATGTTTTCTTTGTACTATTTTAAATTAAATATAGGATTTAAATGCTTTGCATATCATTGCATTTTGTTTTAATTTACATTTTGCACAGCTTTTTTAGAAATGGGTTGTACAAAGAATTATTACGGTTACATTTACAGTTACAGTTGCAAACGATTACAAACAAATGAATCATTTAAGATTAGCTTTAGTTTTTTCAGATTTTAAGCAGATTTTAACTCCTTAACATTCCAAGCTTATTACAGACTAAGACTTATTATTCAGTAACTACAGGGACTTCAATACAAACTAATGGAGCTCTTCTTAGGTTACACAAGCATGTAGTAAAACCTGGCTTGGTAAGGGGGTAAAGTAGTACCTATAAAACACAGTCAGAATATGTTACAGCATCTAGCACACTTGGCACTGGATTACAGGTTGGCCTAAACTCCGAGCCAAAGTAACACATTTCAAGCATTTGCTTCAGACGGCTGTGGAAGAGGAGGCGTCCCCATCACCACTTCCACTAATAACTCACATACAGTCTATCACGCACTGCTGACTCCAGCTATTCATCAGCTCTGTATCTGAGAGCAAGCAGCTCAGCTGGAGACTCCGGTGATGGAGCAGTAAGGGGAAACTGCCAACAGCATTAAGAGCTGCAGGCCTGCAATACAAGCTTTTTACAGCAAGCTGTCACATAGTGTCTGTCAGCTGCTGAAGGTGGTCTTGGGTTCTCTCACGTAGTCCTGATTAAATGGTTCCTGTTATGTTATATACACTCCCCATCTGCTTCATTAGAAACCCCATTCATCTCTCTTCATCACCATCACAGAGTAGTAAGCCTGAGGGTCTCTGGAGTCTGAGGGTGTTGTCTTGATTTGTGCTTTGTTCTTAAATTGATTTCTAAAGGCTCTCCAAATATAACATCATATCAAAATGCTCTGTTATCTTCATCACTACTTTCGAAAACCGCTGCAGCAACTTCAGCAGCTGTAAACTCTCTGCACGCCGTTTCACATGAGTCTCCGATGTGGACTGAATGAAGAATGAAGGGTTTCCGGCGTGATGGTCAGTTGATGGTGTGCTCGACAATATCATCTGAAGGACAACAAGCCTGCCGTTAGCTCGTGGAGGTAATGTAAGTTAGGATGCCTGAAATGCCTCCGGAGAAAACTCCAATTGGGTCATTATCAGTGCACTGTGCTTTTGGGACATCATAATTTTTGAACAATTACAAGATTTTTTAAATGCTTTGAGTATTTATCATAGTTATAAGAGTTTAGACTACTGAGAAAACATCTGTGTCGAGCTTAAACACTTTTTAGTTTGCAATGGCAAACAGACAACTTAAGATGTAACCACCCTGACATGGACAAACACAATATTTACTGTATAAATTGTGTTTCTAATTTACTGTAGAAACTATAGTGTCATTTTCGGAGAGATATTGTGTGCCCTTTTCAGGAGTATTTCTTATGGCCCCTCAAGGTCAATTAGAGTTATGGATTTTGTTATAAAATTAGTTTTTTAGGGGGAAATGTTTCGGTAACACTTTCTATGAATGTCACCTTTGTAAACATTTATAAACACATTCATAACATGTTATAATGCATTCATAAGACATTATAAACATAGCTAGAAATATTTATAAAAATGCACTATTCGTTATGTTTATTATGCATTATGAATTGTTAACATAATACATTATAAGTACTGATCATAACAAATTATAAGAGCTCATAAGTTGTATTTGTCCGCTCTAAGTAAAGTGAAGCGTACTGTACTAAAACCTCCTCCAGTGTTCAGAGTGAGGCTTCAAGTTGAAGTATTTACTGAAGGATTTACTGAAACACTAAAACATTCACAGTAAAGCACATTACAGGCTTCAAATGTCAGAGTTTAAACTAGAGCTGCATCAGTGTTTTACCCAATGTGGGAAAGGTAATGTTCACCACCGTTAGCTTGGTATTTGTCTTTACTTTACGCTCTCCAAGCTGGGACTGACTTCTTTGGCACTGACAGTATAACATGTTATTAACACTACTCATAATGCATTATATTAACAATTCATAATGTATAATAAACATGGCTATAACGTGTAATTCAGTGTAATTCTTTTTATACATATTTATAACCATGTTTATAATGCCTTATGAATACATTATAACATGTTATAAATGTGTTTATAGATGCTTACAAAGGTGACATTCATAGAAAGTGTTACCAATGTTTCTTTCCCCAATGTATGCATATCAGACGTCCTTTTATCCCTCAAACAGTGACAGTAAACATCTTTAAACAAAAATTGGTATAAAATTACTTGACGTGTAAATTAATTATATTGGTTTATTTATCTGTGAAGAGTTACTGATTTATTTTAGGGTGGACAAGGACATGACTGGACCAGGCTGAACTAGAATATGACTGGGTGGACAAAAGCATTTCATATTTACAAAATCGGCAGCAGTTTCATTAACAGTGTGTCTAGAATAAATAGCTAAGCTTATATTTGAGAGTGGAGAGCAGCTTTGGGTGGGTGGGTGGGTGAGTGAGCGAGTCTGTCTGTCTGTCTGTCTGTTTATCTGAGTTTTGGTCATTCTTGCTATTTAGGTGCCTATTGTGCATGTGTCCACCCAGTCATGGCAAGATGCACTACTGAGTGGACAATGACCAGGTGGACAATTTTAGCTAGTGTTTGATGAACACATGGTTGACCCACAGTTGCAGACATGTTGAAATGGACATTGTTTTGTTATATTCAGTAAAAGTAATTTAAATAGTTACTGAACATGCAGCAGGTGTCTTCAGTCCACTGAAGTTAAAACAATATGAAGGTTGTGATGTCACTGATGTCACGGGTCACTCTCTTGAAGGGACTGTTATCCTAAGATGACAAGGTGGACAGCATCTAAATGTTTGAATAGCTTGATGTTTTTATGAAAATTGCAAAATGAAAAGTCAAAATTCCTAAATTATTAACAAATTCAGTCAATACTGACTGCCAGCCTAGCCACTGATCTACATTAAGCTACCATCTAGCATTAGTGTAGGAAGATTTAAAAAGAAAATTTTGTAAGAAAATTTAGAAAGAAAATAACCACTAAATATTTGGAAAGTAAATTAAAGCTGATAAGAAAACTAAGAACATTTTGAAATTTTCAAAAATGTGTTATTTAACCACTAAAAATTGATGGAAGTTTAGAAATATGAAAAGAAAATCAAGAAAATGTATAAATTTAGAAAGAAAATGAAGAAAATCAGGAATTTTAATAAAAGTTGTATTATTTCACCGCTTAAAATAGTCATTCAACTTAACCATGCAGCACCTCGGACAGTTAAAAGACCCCAATCTGCTCATCAAAAAATGGTATAAAATGTAATTTTAAAGTGAAGGATATATGAAATATTGTTTCACAATGTTTGTATGAAATTTAAATAACTGTGCTGGGGACACCAAAGACACATTATATTGATGCTGAGCAAATAAACATTGCTAGATACAGTTTTTTTAACTAGTGATAGCATTTAGCTTGTTTTGCATGTGTTATTGATTGAATCTACACTCTTGAAAAAATATGGCTCTTAATCATTCACATGCTTAAAGTGTTCTTTGCATGGTGAAACTGTGCATGGTGAGAATGTGTTGTATATGGTTCTACGTAGAGCCTTTTTGAAAATGGTTCTGTACAGCACCAATTGCTATTGTTACAAGCTTGACATCGTAACAATAGAAGAACCCTTTTTGGTGCTGTATAGAATCTGAAGATCAATCTAAAGAACAGTTTTATGAGGCAAAGGACTCTTTAAGTATGCAAATGGTTATTTGAGTGTTCATGGTTCTATATAGAACCATTCCCTTTACTAAAGAACCCTTGAAGAACCATCTTTTTTAATAGTGTAGCATCAAAAGTTGTCTCAAGTGTAATCTTGTTAAGAGACTAGTAAAGCAGTGGTGTTTGTCAGAGCTTCTCTTTTACAGCTTGAGTACCATACACAGAACCAGAAAATCTGAGTCTTCATCAGATGAAGAGCTTCATCACCCAAAGGAAAGAGAAGATGCGCCATATTTCACGGTTTGAACAGATTTCCAACATCCGTGTTCGGTGAAATGCAGGGATTTTCCCATTGACTTCTACTACACTCTGTAACTCAAGGCAGACTGGTCTCTGTCCAATTTGATCCAGGGATCACTTTCTAACAGACAGAGAGGAGCCAGAGGGGAAGAAAGAGAGAACAAGATGCGATGAGAGAAAGACTGAGACTGAGAGAAGAAACAGAAAGTGAGGGAATGAAAGAATAAGACAGCAAGACTTTTTTAGAGAGCACCTTTCTTGGAAAGAATTGCAATAGAGAGTGAAAGGAGATGAAGGGGCAGGAGAAGGGTAGATGATGAGGGAACCAGCAAGAGAAAAAATAAGGAGAGGAGGAAGGAGGGAAGAGGGAAGAGGGAAAGGAAAATGATAATTGACAGTCCGGTAGGCAGGGAGATGGATCTCGAGTCGAACGCGACTCCAAATCCTCTTACAAATGCTCTATAATCCCTCAATCTCCATCAGCATCCAGATGAAAGAGAGAGAGATAGGAAACATCCTGTTGTTCTCTTTCCTTCTCTCGCTCTAACAAAAGGAAGTCGTTCTCAGGTTTCTTGAACCGCCTGTTCCCCGTGAGCGACGGCAGCACAGATGGATTAGTTTTGAACGTAAGAGAGGAAAAAGGGACGCGATTTAATACCACTGTCATGTTTTATGTTCATCAATGTTCTTTCACTACAATACCCAACATGCACTACACAAATACATCATAAAACAATGGGGAATCCCTGGGGTGTCAACCAATCCTGACTGTAACTCTTACTTCGGTCTTTGAACAAAATTTTAAAGAAAACAGTTATTTGAGCCAAAGATCTCGGTCAACCAAGATGGCGCATGCCTATTCAAGTAAATGGGGTGAAATATGGTTTCAGTTTCTGTCTGCTTAAGTCTTGCGTCAACAGCTTCACCCCTGCCCCCATCTCCTGGGGCAACAGCAGAAGCCTGTGCTGAAAGACTGGACAGCGGGCTGCGCAAATCTGAAACAAAACTGTTTTTTCTTAAAATCAGCTCATGGGAAAATGTGTGGTTAGGTCACAAATGATATCACAAATGACATAACTCACACTGCCTCTCATAGACGTTACATACTTGCATACATATTGCAAGCATGTAATGTCTTGCATACATATTAGCAACCACCTAGGATACCAGAGCAAAGGCCTACCTAGGATCCCACACCAATGGCATAACAACACCTTAGCAACCACCTGGGATACCACACCAATGGCATAACAACACTTTAGCAACTATCTGGGATACAACACTAGTGGCATAACAACACCTTAGCAACCACCTGGGATATCACATCAATGGTGTAACAACACCTTAGCACTTACCTGGGACACCACACCAATGGCATAACAACACCTTAGCACTTATCTGGGATACAACACCAATGGCATAACAACACCTTAGCAATCACCTGGGATACCACACCAATGGTGTAACAACACCTTAGCAACTGCATGGGATAACATAGCAATTGTGTAACAACACCTTAGCAACTACCTGGGATACCACACCAAAGGCATAACACCTTACCAACTGCCTGGGATACCACAACAATGGTGTAACAACACTTAGCAACCACCTGGGATACCACACCAATGGGGTAACAACACCTTAGCAACCACCTGGGATACCACACCAGTGGCATAACAACACCTTAGCAACTGTCTGGGACACCACACCAATGGAGCAGTAACACTTAGCAACCACCTGGGATACCACACCAATGACATAACAACACCTTAGCAACTATCTGGGACACCACACCAATGGAGTAGCAACACTTAGCAATCACCTGGGATACCACACCAATAGCGTAACAACACCTTAGCAATCACCTGGGATACCACACCAATAGCATAACAACACCTTAGCAATCACCTAGGATACCACACCAATAGCATAACAACACCTTAGCAATCACCTAGGATACCACACCAATAGCATAACAACACCTTAGCAGCTACCTGGAATACCACTGCAATGGCCTAGCAGCATCTTAGCTACCACCTGGGATAACACAGCAACACCTTAGCAACCACCTGAGATATCCTAGCAACAGCTTTGTCAAACCCTTTCTAGTTCAATGTTTGTTCTTCATTTATTTGAAAGGTCCCGCTGTACAAATTTCATGTTTTTGTTGATTTTCTAAGTGAAAAAACGTAACACGTCCTCTACAGAGACACACTTCTGCACATTTTAATGCACGATCACTGTTTATTTGCTGAATTAAACATACTGGGGAGAAAATGTGGCCTGTGCAAAAGTTATAGCACATTTTATATGTTATGTTTCACTTTTGGTACAATATGTTTTCAAACACCCAGAGCTGTTCAACACTCCACACAAAGCTAACCACTGAACATGAATGGGAGTTGTCTATGTATTATATATGTCAGTTTCAAAATATTTATTGACTGTTTCAGTCTTTTGTGTTTTCTGAAAGCGATGTCTCGTGTTTACCTACTTGTCGATCGAATGTGTTATCCTGCCTTGTAAGAAGTGCATCCAGTTCCTTTTTTCCAGCATTCTGTGAAGCTTGTACTACACAACAGTAGCTATGAAAGAGCTCAGTTGTGGACATAGCGTTGGGTAGAACAGTCTTTAAACAAGATGTGGTCAAGGCTGTACAGGGCTGACTTTTTCACAAGTTAATATAATTGAGGTGAGTGACCCAAGTAGGAAACATATACACATACTCACATATAGATCGCGCACTTATATAAAATATACACACACAAATACAATCTTGTTTCTGTGAACTGTGTGAACTGTGTGGCCATTAACCTTAACCAGAACTACTACTAGCCTAACCCTAACCTTTACCCTAACCATAACTTTAACCTTTACCTTACCCCCACCTTAAAATCTAATGATTTACATTGTTGGGACCAACTTGTGGTCCCCACAGTGTGGAACAAATCTGGTCCACATACACACCCACACATGCAGACATACAACATATACACACTCACCAGTCTCCATGCTAGGAAGCCTCGCTTGTCAGCAACAGCATAGTCTGATATGGAAATTATGTTTTTCTGACTGAAAAGCAATTTTTATCATAATAATCTTGCCCACAGTTGCCATTGATCTGTTTACGCTCCAATTTTCTTGAATGAGTGAGCAGGAGAAAGAGTACCAGAGCATGATAATTAAAAAAAAAATGTAATTTATACACTTTTCCCTCCTTAAACCCAAAAGGTCAATCAGCCAAGACAGGTTTGCTTCTTTAGTTTTGCACTAATGCCACATAGCTAATGGAATGCTTGAAGTCTACCAATTAGCACATTCTTTTCTCTCCATTTTAGGTTGGAACAAACATAGTGGAGCACCTCCAAGAGGCTGAGATGTAAAGGCCATCAAGTCGATTCTGAACCCTGGCAATCATATTCGTAATATTCTCCAGAATATCCTGTCTTCTGTTCGGGTCTTTAGGCTTCCAAATGGCTGGTTCATGATTCCTCTGATTGAGTTCATCCATCTTGTAGCCGGTCGTCCTCTTCATCTTTGACCTTCAACTGTTCCAGGCATTAGGGTCTTTTCCAGTTAGCTCGTTCTTCTCAGAATGTGTCCAAAATAAGAGCTTCAGTTTGGTTATCTGGGCTTGGAGCGAGAGCTGAGGCTTGATTTGGTCAAGGATTGATTTGTTTGTTTTCTTGCTGTCCAAAGTTCTCTCAAAAGTCTTCGCCAACACCAAAGTTCAAAGGGATCAATATTCTTCCTGTCTTGCTTGTTGACTGTCCAGCTTTCACATCCACGACGAACCACAGAAGACAACAGCCTGGACAATTCTGATCTTTGCCTGTAGAAACAAATCGTTGCATTTGAAGATCTTTCCAAGCTGTTTTATATTTGTTCTGCTGTTGATAATATTTGATCTGAGCAGGCAAAAGCTGTCCACCATTTCCACATCTTCTCCATCAGTGGTAAAGCTAGTGGTCATTCTTGTTGTCATAACCTCACTCTTCTTCATATTAAGCTGAAGTCCCTTCTTTTCACTCTGTTCTTTATCATTCCTTATAAGGGTCTTCAGGTCCTTCAGGTTTTCCGCTACAAGTGCTTTATTATCCACATATTTTTTTTCTCCACCATTCTTGAATCCTTGACCATCTTCCTTCAGTCCTGCTTCTCTTATTATGTGTTCTTCATACAGGTTGAACAGGTATGGTGACAGTGGGCAGACTTGTCAAACTCCTTTGGCAATGTGGGACCAGTCAATTTTCTGTTCTGATCTTGTTGATCAGTGTAGGGATTCGTCATTAGCAAGAAAAATACTCCTGTATTCCCATTTTCCTGAGGACATTCCAAATTTTACATGGTTGACATGGTTGAAAGCTTTGCTGTAGTCAATGAAACACACGTTGAAGTTCCTTCTTGAATGCCTCGGCTTTTTCAATAGTCCAGGATACATAAGCAATGATATCTCTTGCTCCTCTGCCTTTCCTGAATCCTGCTTGCACATCTGGCAGATTTCTTTTGATGTAAGGTCGGGGGTTGCGCGGGATTGTTTTTTCAGTCCCACTCCCGCCCACTCCGACAAGATTTCAACCCACTCCCATAAGATTTCATCCCATTCCTGCAACCAAAATATTGGCCCATGCAGTCCCGTCAAGGCAAACTGACGTCCAGTATTTGACACAGTCTATTCATAAATACATTATTCTGTACTGAAAAAACAGCAGTCATGGTCATTTGGCTCTCTTTGAAATCACTTCACCAAACACCATTTTCTCCCAGTAAACACAAAACAGGAATTAAACCACAGAGCAGGGATGGGGGAGTAGCTAAGTAGCGCGCTCCTTTTTGTAGTTAGCCACAAATTTTTGTAGCTTGTAGCTGTAACCGCTACAGTTGTATGAAATGTAGCTAATAGCTGTAGCGCCTACAAATTTACGTGTAGCTATAGTGATAATTTTCACTACAATTTCGCTACAGGCTTCAGTCAATCCACGCATTGTGCAGTAATGACTGAGCCGCGGACAGTTCGAGCAAATGGTCACATGCTGCCCCCGCGCGCTGATCACCCCTTACAGGCTTAGCTCAGGGGTCAACAACTGAAGAATTTCATATCCGGAACAATTCGAACGAGAAGCTGACGGCACGACTTAGTGTTTGACAGTTTCTCGTTGCGGAGTAAACATATTTGGAAACCAGCTGGAGTGATTATAAATGCAAATAAGTCCGTTCGTCTCCAAATTATTGATGTTCATCTCTAATCTGGAGACAGAAAATTATGCCTCATTTTTTTATATGAAAGTTGATTTGTTCTCTGTAAGCGCTGTCACTGAATTATGGCCTATCAAAATCTGCCAAGCTCCGCGTTATTTTCCCAACTCTCCCATCACAGCTTATTAATTGTTGCTGTCTTCAATTCAGTCATCAGCGCCTGTGACATTCGTAACTAGCGTTAGGACTCCGAGCTCCTCAGATGTTTCACAGCGTTTTATTCAAAAAGCGATGAAACTAGTGACAGGGACAGGCCGCTGACCTAAATACAGCTGTGGCTCGGCCATAGACTGAACTGCCTGCTCTGTTTGTCTCACATAACACATAACGTCACTATGACAAAAATGTAGCTAGCTGAGAATTTATGAGCACAATTAACGCATTAAGATTGTAAAATGAAAACCCTACATTTCATTTTTTTTTTCTTGGACTGCTCGTAATGCTGCTAGCCAAATCAGCGTGCTTTAGTCCAGCTCCAGTAGCTGCTCAGTTTAGGCTACAGGCTCCATAGTCGGCTATATTAGAGATTAGATGTGAAATTAAAGTTAGACTGTGTTACCTACTCATAACAAGCAACATGAAAGTTCACTGCTAACCAGCATATTGAAGGTATAGTATCATGTAGCAAACATTAAGAAATCAGCAGCTACATTAGACTAAATTTTGTCTCATTAACTGTATGAGTAGCCGCCGTTCCCTCTAGCTGGGCTTTGGTACAGACAGCCTTTTATAACATCTGTTTAATGTGTGCTTTTACAATAATCAGTGAGTACAGAGATGCAAAAGAGACAAGCAGAGATAGAGAGAGAGAGAGAGAGAGAGAAAGAGAGAGGTAAATGAAAGAAAATCAAATTGAAACTATCGCCTGATTTAATGTAGGTTTAATGTACCATTTTAGCTGAAAATAAACACAAATAAATAGTTAAATGATTAATTAAACTTAAACAGGGCAATGGAAGTCAAATAAGTTCATGGAACATTAATAGCAGTTTATGGAAGAACGGAGGGATGAAGAAGGAACAAATGAAAGAAAAAGGTGCATAACAGTTATAGATGGGTAAAAAAGGAGCAGTGATTGAATAAAAAAACAAAAGGAGAAACTTATTGTGGCTGTAATCCTCATATTTGGTAGTTACTTTAATCACAATCAGATGTGAGTAACATTTCTGCAAAATGGACCTCAAAAAAATTCTGATCCCAGTTACGGCCCTGTTAGCAGTTCTATGTTAACTCCAGCGTTTAAGACCATTTACTGTTAAAACTGTTAGAACGATCAGCAGAGCTGATTGTTATTTTACCTAAAAATCTAGTTCTGCTGTGGAACCACAGGGCAGTAAAAGAGACTATTACTAATAGTACTCCGCAGAGCCAGGGTCACTGATACAAATTTTGAGGCTGAAGTGTTGCTGAAGTTTAAAGGACTCTGAATGTCATGTCTGTACAGATCTTGCTGAAATTAAATTGGAGCAGTTTTATTTCAGCAATTGACAATGATTTGCACAAAATGGTTTGTATTTTTATTGGTTTTGTTGAATTATTGACTTTGCCCTTACTTAGTGTAAATTTTTGTTGGATACCACACCTTTGGTTGTGTACGTTTGATTGTTGGTTACATTTAAATTTACTTTTCGATGATCGTTTTGTGTATTTGCAGCTTTTCAGTTGTATGTTTCTTTCTGGCTCATGACTAAATGCAGTGTCTTGTTTACACTGTCAGTTGGGCTTGTTTGGTGTGTCAGATGGAGATTCAGCCACTACTTTTTCTGGAAAAGTAGCAAAATTGTAGCTGCTACAAATTTTAGGAGAGTAGCTACAAAGTAGCTAACTACTAATTTTTCAGTAGCCATCCGAACCCTGCCACAGAGCAGTTATTTTTAGTGTTTTGCTGGGCAGCTGTGGCCGTCAGACTGAAGGCTCTGCTGTCTCTGTAAGCTATGAGAATTTGTATGTTGTTCACATGATCGGCTGCATCACAACTCTTTACAATGACTTCATTCATAACTGTTTTACTGTTACGATTTTGTATTGTTTATATACATTATTTAGTGATTGTTCGGTAACACTTTCTATGAACGTCACCTTTCATAAGACATTATAAACATAGCTAGAAATATTTATAAAAATGCATTACACATTATAGCCATGTTTATTATGCATTATGAATTGTTAACATAATACATTATAAGTACTGTTCATAACAAATTATAAGAGCTCATAAGTGGTATTTGTCCGCTCTAAGTTAAGTGAAGCGTACTGTACTAAAGCCTCCTCCAGTGTTAAGAGTGAGGCTTCAAGTTGAAGTATTTACTGAAAGGATTGGTAACACTTTCTATGAATGTCACCTTTGTGAGCATCTATAAACACATTCATAACATGTTATAATGCATTCATAAGACATTATAAACATAGCTAGAAATATTTATAAACATATACGTTATGGCCATGTTTACTATGCATTATGAATTGTTAACATAATACATTATAAGTACTGATCATAACAAATTATAAGAGCTCATAAGTCATATTTGTCCATTCTAAGTAAAGTGATCTTCCAGCATGTGATATTAGGGAAAGTGCGATAGTTCATTCTTTCTTGTCTCCTTTCTTTGGAATTGGGATCTGCCGGCCATTGAGCTGGCCAGATTTGTTGGCATACTTTGGACAGCACTTCCACAGAATCTTCAGAACTTCTGTTGCAATGTTATCAATTCCAGTGGCTTTCTTCTTTGGCAGCAGTCTTGAACAAGGGTGCCCAATCCTGTTCCTGGAAATCTACCAGCCTGCCGAGTTTAGCTCCAACCCTAATCTAACACACCTGATCCAGATAATGAAGACCTTGGGGGACCTCTGAATATTACAGCCAAATGGGTTGGATCTGAACTCTCCAGGGCGGTAGCTCTCCAGGATTGGACATACATATAAATATATATAGTCATAAGCAAAACAAACAAGACAGCTGTTGTTTTTTTGGTGATTTCAATGGATTCTATTGTCCAGAATACTAATTAGTATTATAAGCAGTATAATGGACACAAACAATAACTGATTTTTTTTCTATCACACTGGGCTAGCGTATAAAATGTGTATATGTAATATCACATATAAATCTATGAAATATGTAAAACAGCCTATGCAGTGTTTTCTGACTTTTTTCATTAATAAACTTGATTGTTTCAACCATTTGTTTATGTTAAATGTAGTAATGTGAAAACATAGAGTCAATAAGTTCTCTTTTTTGTTATTATGGTATGAAAATTGTTATGAATATTATTTTTTAGCAGCTGCTCATGCAGAAGCCCAGTTATTCCAAGAGTTCAGAAACTTTCATGTAACTGTACATACCATAAACACAGGCAAAGTTCAGTGCTTGATTAGCGCTGGTGATAATAAATACATTAATTTTTGAAAACTCACATGCACCTCAGTCCACATCTCCATACTGGATATTGAATATAATGTTTCCCAGTGAACAAAAAAACAAAACAAAAACAAACTAGAAAGGGAAAGTTTGCGAACGAATATTAAGTTGGCTTGAAATAGCCAACTAATTACCTAAAAATGTTAAAATGGTGGAAGACTGTTGATGGTTGCTGAAGTGTTGCTTAGATGTTGCTAGGCGGTTGCTACAGTATCCAAGATGGATGGTAATGTGTTGCCAGGTGCTACCTTAAACTGCTACCTTAAATCCAGTGCCACCTTAAATTTACTAATTAATTTTACTGCCACCTGAAATTCACTGCCACCTTAAATGCAGTGCTACCTTAAATGCCATGCCACTTTAAATACATTATTTGTGCTGTTATTGCTGTGCATTAGGCTGTGTTTCATAACAAATCGTTATTTTTAACCCCTTAAAATCTTAGGTTTATTACATACTTAGGCTTATTGCCTACTAACTGCAGGGATATCAATGCAAACTGGCTGAGCTGTTCTTAGCTTACAGAAGTGAGCAACAAAACTTTGGGCCCATCAGTGGGCTCTGGCCATTTAAAGGGGTTAAAGTGTCCAGTCACAGGACTGAGGAGGGCATGTCACACAGCTAAAAACAGTAAAAGCAGCCATCTTGAAGACACTTTGCAAACCAAAAGTGTCCCGTAAGGGGAAAATTTGTACATTTGATTTTTTGCAGGACTCTGATGTTAAGACTCTCCAACCGTTTTGAACAGATGCAGCAGCTGTTACAAATTCATCTGCAGGAAGGAGCTTCTGAATCATTTACGAGCTTTAAATCATTCAGCATCTTCTCATCTCCGTTACGGGCGTCCTGGGGCCAGACAGGATGGAGACGGTTCAGCGCTTCTGCCCCAAGTGTGTGAGTGTGTGTGTGTGTGTGTGTGTGTGTGTGTGTGAGTGTGTGTGTGTGTGTGTGTGTGTGTGTGTGAGTGTTATTGCCCAGAGTCACTCAGTGGCCGTGTTTCATACCACAAATCTACAGATTTACACTTTTCATTACCACTAACATATGCAGTTTCATTCCCACACACACACACACACACACTCACACACACAGAGGCAGAACACACCCTCACTGCCTCCGACTGGCTGACCAAAACACATCCTCATTGCCTCTGACTGGCTGCCTAAAACACATCCTCACTGCCTCTATGAACTGTCCAAAACACATCCTTAATGCCTCTGATTGGCTGCCCAGAAACACACCTTCACTCCCTCTGTTTGGCTCCCCAAAACATCCTCAGTGTCTCTGATTGGCTGGCCAAGACACATCCTCACTGCCTCTGATTGGCTGCCAAAAACGCATCCTCACTGCCTCTATTACTGTCCAAAACACACTCACTGCCTCTGTTAACTCTCCAAAACACATCCTCACTGCCTCTATTAACTGTCCAAAACACACCTTCACTGCTTCTATTAACTTTCTAAAACACACTCACTGCCTTTGTTAACTGTCAAAAACACACTCTCTACCTCTATTAACTGCCCAAAACACATCCTCACTGCCTTTAATTGGCTGTCCAAAACACATCCTCACTGCCTCTATTACCTGTCCAAAACACACTCACTGCCTCTATTACCTGTCCAAAACATCCTCACTGCCTCTATCAACTGTCCAAAACACACTCACTCCCTCAATTAACTGTCAAAAACACACTCACTGCCTCTATTAACTGTCCAAAACACACTCACTGCCTCTATTACCTGTCCAAAACATATCCTCACTGCCTTTAATTGGCTGCCCAAATCACATCCTCACTGCCTCTATTAACTGCCCAAAACGCATACTCACTGCCTCTATTAACTGTCCAAAACACACTCACTGCCTCTATTAACTGCCCAAACACATCCTCACTGCCTTTAATTGGCTGCCCAAATCACATCCTCACTGCCTCTATTAACTGTCCAAAACACACTCACTGCCTCTACTAACTGCCCAAAACACATCCTCTCTGCCTCTATTAACTGTCCAAAATACACTCACTGCCTCTACTAACTGCCCAAAACACATCCTCTCTGCCTCTATTAACTGTCCAAAACACACTCACTGCCTCTATTAACTGCCAAAACACATCCTTACTGCCTCTACTAACTGCCCAAAACACATCCTCTCTGCATTTAATTGGCTGCCCAAAACACATCCTCACTGTCTCTGATTGGCTGTCCAAAACACATCCTCACTGTCTCTGATTGGCTGTCCAAAACACATCCTCACTGCCTCTGATTGGCTGTCCAAAACACATCCTCACTGTCTCTGATTGGCTGTCCAAAACACATCCTCACTGTCTCTGATTGGCTGTCCAAAACACATCCTCACTGTCTCTGATTGGCTGTCCAAAACACATCCTCACTACCTCTGATTGGCTGTCCAAAACACATCCTCACTACCTCTGATTGGCTGTCCAAAACACATCCTCACTGTCTCTGATTGGCTGCCCAAACACCTTTGTTAAATCATGTTTGGTGCATAAAACAAAAAGAAAACGAAACATCATATTTTAATGAAATGAACATGAATTATTGTTTAGGATGAATTATTGTTTATCATAGGTGTTTTTCATCTTCTTCTTCTTATAATTATAGTTATAATTATTTCACATATTTCACATACCCAGAGCAACATATCACTGTTGTCGGAAGAAAACCTTGTACTTCCAAAAATACTTTACAGGAGAAAGAAAAAACATATTTTTAATGTAAGTCAATGGAATCAGACTTTTTTCCAAGTCATTTTGGGTCGTTTCCTTTGGGCCATTTTTCATTCAATTTACACACAACGTAAAGATCAACAGGTATTTTCAAATTATAGCAAAAACTGAAAAATGGAGATATGAGGTTTTCTTCCAACAGTAGCGACATGTAACTTCATTTATAAGGTTTTGAGCCACAGCTTTATGACATCATTTGCTGCACTGTCATAGAGAAATTTTTGCTGTAAAATGACTGTTGAGCTTCTGGATCAAATGACAGAAAGTCCAGTGTCTCTAGAAGAGGACAGAGGCCATATGGTCAACTAAACCAGCTCAGAGGTGTCTTAATTTTTGGATTGGAATGAATTGGAAAAGAGTGAGAGCGTCTCTTGAATGGTCCTCTTGTGGCTGACCAGCTCCAGCAGAGGCAAATACCACGCCAGGCTACAGTCAACACTGCCCATCTGCAAAACTGAGCATGCTCAGTAGACACCACAGCAGGTCTGTTAATTGGCCCATGAATGAGATCCGCTCTCGTTTGGAGTCAGATAAAGGAGCCATCATTTAGCTGAGACAAAAAGCTGTAATCATTTTCCTGCTCGACAGAGCGTGCCGAGCGTGTGTGTGTGTGCGTGAGAGTGTGTGTGTGTGTGTGAGAGTGTGTATGTGTGTGTAGAGAAGACGACACTGTTTAATGAATTGGTACTCACTCATTACCACATAAAGCCCAGGACGGATGTGGGAGCGGGAAGTGCTGGAGTTCGCACTGCGGGAGTTTTGCTCTGCTCCACAGTAACCAGAGCGGATGTGAAGCTGGCGGCCGGTGTGCGAGGAGCAGCTGGGAGGAGTGCGATATGTGTCAGATTCCCAACTGAGAGACGCTACAGAGACGAGAACAAGAGGAGCTCAGCTCTGCACAACACAAAGCTCTACGATACTAGACAGTAGTATGAAAAGTCAGAGACCACCATTCATTCGTTTCATTTCCAGTTAACTGCCTTCAGTTTCCTAAAGAAATCTGCAGCCACACCTCCAAAGTTCAGTCATAGAAGTTGGTCGAGTCTCCTGCTTCTCACCATCCAAGTATTCCCAGACACGTTCAGTGAGGTTGAGGTCTGTGCCTGGTTGCACTGAACACCTTAAGTCAAATTTTCCCCTAAGATTATACCCTTAAGTATTTCTTAGGGTTAACAATCCCTCAAGTGCTGCATAAAGTTCCCTAACAGTCATTTCCCTGTGGATAGTTTAAGGGAAGGAAAACACTCCTTTTAGAGTATTAGCTGGTGTGAGAAGCTGAAGATATGAGTTTTGGAGCTGTTTGTGGAGGAGAATGTACCTGTGCACTTTCTTCGTGATAGAGAGCATCCTACACTATAAAAATTACTGAGAGATGGCACATTTGACCGTTGCTGAATGGATGAGCTAGCGTGTTTGAAGATGACCTCGACCACTGCACAACATCAGATTTTATCAGTAATTCAATCAACGCGTTTTCATGCACTTGAGGAATCAGATAATGTGAAACTCCAGGTCTACATGAATCAGAGAGTAATTGGATTTCTGCCTTACAACCAGCCAATGAACTCACAGAAGGAGACGTGACGTAAACGTAACGTAAAACTCTAAATGTAAAAAAAAGCTTTTTTTTAAAACATTGACCCACTTTACCTGAAAATATGAACATACATCATCTAGAAGATGAAGGATATTTAAGTCCTTTATTTCGTGTTAGGTTTCAGCATCGCTTCACATCAGTGTCCAGTACCGCTGTCTGTTCTCGCACATGGGCCGACTGAGAAATCCGAAAGAAATCAGAGTAAGAGTTCACGTGCACTGGGAAATCTGATTACTGAGCTAAAATCCAGCCTCTTTATCGGATTTCTTAATCAGATTTCTAGATCGGAGTATGGTGTTTACGCGACCAATTGATGAATCAGATAACTCCAGAAACCTATTTATGATCGGATTATTGAGCGCATGTAAACACAATAGTAAATTTTGGTTTTAGATACATTCCCGTGACTCATTCTATTAAAACTTGATGCATTTTAGTCAGTGTAGGAAGGAATGCATATGGAATACATAACCTAGATAATAAATGCTATATTTATTTAAGTTGGTGTCTAACTGGTCTTCCAGGTGGTTGTTAGGAATCCTGTTTTCTCTGAAGCATTTAAGCCATTTTGAAACTGCTTTCCTGTTTTTTTTTTTTTTCTGATTTGTTTTCTCTCCAGTTTAGTCATATCCAATTCCACCCACTAGTTAGGACTCCCCTAATCACATGATACCACCAGCGCTAGGAGGGTGAAGGCTAACACAGACTTCCTCCGAGACCTGTGATACCAGCCACTGCATCTTTTCAAACTGCCGCTCACGCAAAAAATGCTGGCTGCCAGTTCTGTTCAGCTAACAGACGCCTGCACTGGCTGGCGTCATGCTAGGTGATGGGGGTCATCTTTCCCACCCAGAGAGAGTGAGGCCAGTTGTGCTTTCTTAGACTTCTGGCCACGGATGGCTGTACCCACTGCTGACAAAGTGGCTCACCCATGTCTAGTACAATCTCCAAAAAAAAGCACTGACCAATAGAATGGGACACCCTACAGCAGCCACACATGAGCCTAAGGTCACCATGCCCAGGGCCAAGTGTGGGCTAGAGGGGTACAAAGCCCACCAGCATTGGGCTGTGGAGCAGAACTGTGTTCTCTGGAGTGATGGAGCTCCATCCAGTACCTTTGGGAGTTAGGATCCAGAACTGACCATCCAACATCAGTACCTGACCTCATTAATGCTCAATCAAATCCTCACAGCAATGTTCCAACATCTAGTGTACAGCCTTCCCAGAAGAATAGAGGCTGTTACTGCAGAAAAAAACGCTGAAGGAGCAGGTGTCCACAAACTTTTGGACATATAACGTATATCTGATTTCTGTATATGTCTGATGAAATATAAAACTGCACCTACAGAATATGAAGGCAGTTCATTGGTAGTCATTTAAATAGTTAATACATCTTTTAATTATGAAGTATTGAACTGTAATAGTTTTGAATCAATAAAAAGATTCACAGTTCAATTCATAATTCATAGTTAAAGAGTCACACATTTGATTATATATTTAATATGAGTTGAAATAGGGGTGAAATATGAATTTGGATATGAAAGCTTGAACTTTAGAGAGGATAAAAAACACTTCACTAGTTTGACAAATGAAAGACAGAGACAGAACAGGAGAAGAAGAAAGTGAAAGAGAGAAAGCAAGAAAAAGGTAATGGGAAAGAAAAAGAACAAAAAACAGAGAGAGAGAGGGAGAGAGAGAGAGAGAGAGAGAGAGAGAGAGAGGCAGGAGGAAAATGAGAAAGAAGAAAAAACAGAATCAGAAAGAGTAAAAAGAGATAGAAAAAAGAGAGAGAAAAGACAAGGGAGGCAAAATGAAAGAGAGAACAAAAAGGAGATAATAGGAAAGAAAGATAGAGCTAGAAAAAAGAGAGAATAGGAAAGATAGAGAACAAGAAAGAAACAGAGAGAGAGAAAGAGTGTGAGAGAGTGAAAAAATGAAAGAAAGACAGAGAGAGACAGAGAGAGAGAGACAGGAGGGAGAAATAATAAGAGTAAGACAGAGAACAAGAAAGAATGAGAGAGAAAGAGGAAGCAAGAAAAATGTAATGGGAAAGAAAGAGAGAGAGAGAGAGAGAGAGAGAGAGAGAGAGAGAGAGAGAGAGAGAGAGAGAGAGGCAGGAGGAAAAAAAATGAGAAAGAGAGAATGAGAAAAAGAATGAACAAGAATGAGAAAGAGAATGAAAAGAGGAAAAAGATAAAAGGAAAACGATTGAAAGAGAATAAGAAAGAGACAATGGGAAAGAGAGAGAGCAAGAAAAAAGAGAGAATGGATAAGAGAGAGAACAAGAAAAAGTGTGGGAGAGTGAAAAAAGTGAGAGAGAGAGAGAGGAGA
>NW_023494800.1:35999030-36056530 GCF_904425465.1 Colossoma macropomum
AGACAGAGACAGAGAGAAAGAGAGAGAGAGAGGGAGAGAGAGATGGAGGGAGATAGCAGCTGCTACACAAAGCTTGTCTGTCTGTGTTGGAAATGACTGATTGAGGGTTTCGTGTTACGATTGTCACGATCCACTCAAATCTTTCACAGCTTCAAGGAGAAAAAGCTGAAGAAGCTGAAAAGACTCCCGCAAAGCTTCACAGCTACAACGGCTCGGCACTGACAACAAACTCGCCCTTTAACCCCTCAGAATCAGAGTTAATGATAGCAAGAGCATGTCGTAATTTCATACTACAGCAGTGAACCCATTATAGTCGTTATATGTCTATGTAAAGTATTTGATGCTTTAATAAATCTAGTTTGATACCAGCTTCATATTTGGAACATCTGATACATGAAATGTGCGTTTTTTAATAACAAATTATTTGGTAGCCCATGTCAGTGATCAATGAGCAATAATCTAATATAGTGGCCAGTTAGTGGAAGCACAAGGTTGGTGTTTCTAATAAAGTGGCCGGTTAGTGGAAGCACAAGGTTGGTGTTTCTAATAAAGTGGCCAGTGAGTGGAAGCACAAGGTTGGTGCTTCTAATAAAGTGGCCGGTTAGTGGAAGCACAAGGTTGGTGTTTCTAATAAAGTGGCCGGTGAGTGGAAGCACAACGTGGGTGTTTCTAATAAAGTGGCCGGTTAGTGGAAGCACATTGTGGGTCATAGGAAGAACCACTGAGAGGAACCAAGACTCTAAAAGAGAACATATCATTCTCTGGGCCGTCTCATTTCGTGCAGTTAGAATACAAGTACGATAAGATCACAAGCGAGATTAAACAGACTCACTGAGATTGTGCAACGGAGAGACGCAGGAGATACGGCAGGTACTGAAGGCGTAAGAACAGATCAGCCCAACACGATCATGTGGCTAATAAATCACTGCGGTTACAGACAGCCAGCAACACATATGTATCTGAGCGTAGTGCACCCACATACATACTGCACACAGATGCCATTGGTCTAATAATACGCACAGCAATTATCTTCTGCGCATACCATTAGCCTGACACACACCTGAACATACCGCATGTTGATATATCACAAACACCCACACATGCACTCCAACACGCCGCGAGCGAAGCTGCTGATGTGACGCTCCTGCGGATCTGCCTCCAAACAGAAACGTCACCTTTTTAAGCACAAACAGCCTGAACTTTTAATCAGAGGAAGCGAAGAGCGCCTCGCTGGCACCTTGCCTGGACAACAGTGAAATCCGGACAACAGTGGTGCGTGAGTCCTTCTAATAAAGAGGCCAGTGAGCGGACGCACAAGGTCAGTGTTGCTAATAAAGTGGCCAGTCAGAGGAAGCACAAGGTCAGTGTTGCTAATAAAGTGGCCAGTCAGAGGAAACACAAGGTGGGTGTTTCTAACAAAGTGGCCAGTAAGTGGAAGCACAAGGTGGGTGTTTCTAATAAAGTGGCCAGTGAGTGGAAGCACAAGGTCAGTGTTTCTAATAAAGTGGCCAGTGAGCGGAAGCACAAGGTTGGTGTTTCTAATAAAGTGGCCAGTGAGTGGAAGCACAAGGTTGGTGTTTCTAATAAAGTGGCCAGTGAGTGGAAGCACAAGGTCAGTGTTTCTAATAAAGTGGCCAGTGAGCGGAAGCACAAGGTTGGTGTTTCTAATAAAGTGGCCAGTGAGTGGAAGCACAAGGTCGGTGTTTCCAACAAAGTGGCCAGTGAGCGGAAGCACAAGGTGGGTGTTTCTAATAAAGTGGACATTTAGTGCATGTGTGAAAGGCTTGATAAAAGCCAAGTATTCCTGTTAGCTTAGCTGTGTCACAAAGACGACTATGAGGTGTCTTACATGTGGATTAAAGAGTGTGTGTGTGTGTGTGTGGGTGTGGGTGTGTGTGTGTGTGTGTGTGTGGGTGTGTGTGTGTGTGTGTGTGTGTGTGTGTGTGTGTGAGAGCCCTCACACTGATTTTTTGGCTCTCGTCACCTAGCGGAACGTTAGCGGAGGAAGAGGAGCTGGATGAGAAGGAGCGGCAGGTGAAAAGAGGAACTCGAGCCTTTAGGCACGTCTTCACACACACACACACACACACACACACACACACACACACACACACACACACACACACACACACACACACACCGCGAATGGGCCTTTTTACAGCAGCGCTCTTAACAAGGGGCAATTAACACGTTAACATGCAACAGGGAGACGGAGGCTCCGAAAGACAAGCAGCCAAATGGAGGAGAGGAGCGATAAGCCTCTCATATCAAATCACCACCAGCGTAAGAATGAAAGAAAGGAAGACAGGAAAGAAGGAGAAGGAGGAGGTGGGGGAAAGGAGTGCGAGAGTGTGAATTGCCTCTTTTTCGCAGCCAAAAATAACCCGGTAAACATCTCGAGTCGAACTCCACAGCACAAACACCAAAATATGAAGTCTTCAACACCGACCGTTTACGGAGAAGAGCGTCACGGCAACCAACGAAACCAAAGCAAAGACTTCGTGCCGGATCTGAAGAGGTTATTTGGCAGGTATGCACTCAACGGTTTGTGCCACTTCGATGCCGCCGCAGAAAAAAAGACGCAAATTGTGGAAGAACTTTTTGATTGTGAGTTAAAATATTTAAATTGTTGGTGTGGGAACTATAAATAGCCCAATCTGATGTGGGTTTGATGTAAGTCCAATCAAATTCTGACCCTTTTTAACCCCTTAAAACTCCAGGCCCAATGCTAATTATCCAGTAAGTACATCAAAAGCAATGCAAGCTAGCTGAGAACTTGAAATTGTGCCTAACAACATCCCTCTACGCTAAAACAAAGTATGTTTTAGGCCACAACCTATCTATCTATCTATCTATCTATCTATCTATCTATCTATGTATCTATCTATCTATCTATCTATCTATCTATGTATCTATCTATCTATCTATCTATCTATCTATCTATATATCTATCATAAAACAGTGTCTCAGTCATCAGGCAGCGAATTCATAACCATTTCATGTAGGAACTTTCTGTGAGGGAGCTTTTAGAGGTGGACGTCTGGTTCCTATCACCACCACTGTGAACGGTTCTGACTTAGTAAGTTTATCTAGAACGGAGTAGTTCTGGGAGGAGTCTGTCCCAAACCCTAACCCCTAAATTTACACTTGTGACAATATTTTTTTTTAAATATTAAGTGAAGTCAAAATTCCATCCCATGTTTTAATGTCACTATCGAAACAGAAAGAGTTTCAGTCTGTTGGCGGAGACTTATTTTAGCCACGCCCCTGCATTTTACAGCAGGAAGTGAGGTTGCATCCCTGTCCTTCGTGGCCACATGGTGAGCAGTTAGATCCCATTGTTTTAAAATAAATGTGTCCCGAAGTCTGAAAATCAGTGTGGAACATTAGGTTTTAATAGAAATATGATTTTATGTGTGAACAGCTGTTCAAAGCTGTGTTTGCTAATCATGTAGTGGCGTTTTTTTGGCTCAAAATAAGCTACAATTGTCACTACCGAAACATAAGGGTAGAGTTATGACTGTTTTGGTACTGACAAAATGGAATGTTCAGTCATTTCTTTTAATAAAATATATGAAAAATAAGCTGTTTTGAATTTGTTCCCTGTCTGACATCATAAAAACAAATGCCTTTACACACTTCTGGCAATTCAGCCCGCAGCAGCTTAGCTCCGCCCACAAATACTGATGTTATAAGGAGTGTTTCAGCCCAGACTGCTGCTCATGTACATATTTCAGTGTCAAAGAAAAGGTAAAAACACAGCCTGTAAATCTGAGTGTGAATCTCAGTAAAACTGAACAGCTGGTTTGCTGCCCTGTGACTTTCAGTTTGGATGGAGGAGGTTTTGTTCAGTTTGGATTGCCTGCAAACTGTCATAGGAATGTGTGTGTGTGTGTGTGAGTGTGTGTGTGTGAGAGAGAGAGAGTGTGTGAGTGAGAGAGAGAGAGAGTGTGTGAGTGTGTGTGTGTGTGTGTGAAGGCTTCCCTTTGCAGAGATGAGAGATCCTTGTTTCTGATTGGTAGAAACAGACAGCCAATTAGCACTAAAACCAGCCCACAGCAGAGAAAAGACAAGCAAACAGCTGTGTGTGTGTGTTTGTGTCAGTGTGTGTGTGTGTGTGTGTTTGTGGTTATGTGAGTGTGTGTGTGTGTGTGTGCTTATGTGACTGTGTGTGTGTTTGTGTCAGTGTGTGTGTGTGTGTTTGTGGTTATGTGAGTGTGTGTGTGTGTGTGCTTATGTGACTGTGTGTGTGTTTGTGTCAGTGTGTGTGTGTGTGTTTGTGGTTATGTGAGTGTGTGTGTGTGTGCTTATGTGACTGTGTGTGTCTTTGTGTCAGTGTGTGTGTGTGTGTGTGTTTATGTGAGTGTGTGTGTGGGTGCCTATGTGAGTGCCTATGTGAGTGTGTGTCTTTGTGTCAGTGTGTGTGTGTGTGTGTGTGAGTGTGTTTGGGTGTGTCTATGTATGTGTATGTCTGTGTGTGTGTGTGTGTTTGGGTGTGTCTATGTATGTGTATGTCTGTGTGTGTGTGTGTGTGTTTGGGTGTGTCTATGTATGTGTGTGTGTGTTTGGGTGTGTCTATGTATGTGTATGTCTGTGTGTGTGTGAGTGTGTTTGGGTGTGTCTATGTGTATGTCTGTGTCTGTGTGTGTGTGTGTGAGTGTGTTTGGGTGTGTCTATGTATGTGTGTGTCTGTGTCTGTGTGTGTGTGTGTGTGTGTGAGTGTGTTTGGGTGTGTCTATGTATGTGTGTGTCTGTGTATGTGTGTGTGTGTGTGAGTGTGTTTGGGTGTGTCTATGTATGTGGGTGTCGATGTGTCTGTGCTGTTGTGTGTGTGTATTTTTTGTGGGTCTGTGTGTGCCTATGAGTGTTTTTGTGTATCTATGCGTGTGGTTGTGTGTGTTTGCATGCATGATTGTTTACATGAATGTGTGTGTGTGTGTCTAGGTGTGTGTGTGTGTTCTGCAGGATGTTGTGTTTCCTGGTTGGTAAGTTCAGTTCGTGCTGCTTATGGCCTTGACCATGACCAGTAATCTGATTTCTGCCTGACAACCCACTCAGACAACACACACACACACACACACACACACACCCACCCACACACACACACACACATTCCAGAGATGTCTCCACAGCAGGCTAAAGGCTAATGCTTTAAGCACACTTGCAGAAGATGTTTCCATTCCAGTGCTGCTCTCCAGCTGCACACACTCCACAACACATTCCCACATACTCACAACTGCTGTCCGAGCAAACGGACGCACAAATCTGCACTGACCACTCAGGACATCAAGAAAAAGAATCCTGCAGCCAAAAATAATTTGTGACCAGAATTACAGGAACTGAAACAGGGCTAATTACGCTGTGTTTGTAAGGAAAGGATCAGTCGCTCAGTGAGCTTTAAGTACACAATATTTTCAGAAAAGCTTACTGTGACGTAATTTATCACGATAATGATAAATATGATCATATTGCTCAGCCCTAAATGAGATTATAAATAATCAACATTTATAACAATAATCCACCAATAATTTATCATTTCAGGTCCTCCGCAGTTTTGCTCTCCGGCAGCTTATTAACACAGCGGACCACCTGATACCCCTGTGTGTGTGTGTGTGTGTGTGTGTGTGTGCTCATTAATATCTCAACAGAATCAACACGCACCACACATACCAATATACAGAGAGAGAGAGAGAGAGAGAGAGAGAGAGAGAGAGAAAGAGAGAGAGAGCTTAAAGCATTACACTCACATTGCAATTCCTCAAATCGAGAAAATGAATCAAATCTCAGTAATTGATTCTATTTGATTCTTTTGTTATGATTCAGAATCATTTTCAAAAACACCATAGCTGTGTTCCAATTCAGGGGCTGCATCCTTCAAAGGCTGCATTTGAAGGCCGACTGCATCACAGCGGCATGACTAGGCCATCATATGCGGCAGAGAAATGTGTTTTGTTCAAACCATTTCCGGATATGTTACTGTGCAATAAATAAATAAATAAATAAATAAATAAATAAATAAAATGTGCTTTAATATCAGCAACTCCTTCCGATACAAAAAGTAGTACCCTTTTGTGTTACAGAGCCATGAAGCTGTCCCAATATCAGGTTCAGCTCGCTTTTTCAATCCTAGATTAACCTGAATGTTGTTGTGTTCCAGTTAGTCTGTAAACCATTTCACAGTTCAGTTTGCTGAACTGCATTCTGGCCGTATTACAGAAACTGAAATCTGTAGTCCAACCTGCCAACCGAAAAGCTCACTTAAGGCCACTGGACACGTAGACTAGTATGCAAGTTAAGACCTGATGGGTCAAGATAAGTTTTTTTTCACAAATTTGTATTACAGAAGCAAAACTGATCTTAATTTAGGAATTTTATCTAATCTACTTTAGTTGACAATCAGCTGTCATGTCTGTTTCCCATATGATAAACTGTGATAAACTGTAAGTAGTGAATGCTGTGAGAGCGCCCCCTGCTGTTTATCAGAGTGTTGCCGCTCCCCAGTTTCAGTCTCCATTTCCTAAACGCTTTAGCCGAGCGCGCTAACGTTACTCCTCCTAATAAACAGACACACGTTCAGCTCCGTCTCCTCATTATTCACCACCATCACTGTAATATTTCATCATCAACATTAACACACGAAGGTGATCAGAGGGGCGGTGGAGATCGAGTCTGCAGCGTCTGAGATCTTTAAAACGCAGAGTTAGAAAAGAAAATCATCTCACAGTGAAAGCAGCGTTTTACAGTAGAAATAAATGGAGCTCATTATGCTGGTAGTGAACTATGCTGCTGACTCAGCTGCCTAAAAACCATAGAAACGGACCTTAAACAGAAGTGAGGACCCTGTTGGGGTTCATCCTAAAGTTAGGACAGGATTTAGGAGGTTTAGTCTAGTTAGGATGTTTGTGTGATGCTGTTTTCTTATCTGGAGTTCATGATGAGATTATGAAGGTAGGAACTGATATTCTGTAATAGATACTGTCCTGAATTCAGTCCCTACTGAAGTCGTCATGGAGACAGAATTTCAGAGTTAGGATGTAATGCGGCCCCCAGGTTGTGACCTCAGCGGCAGTTCAGAAGACACATGGTGGACAGAGATCTGACCACAGAAGGCGCACACACACACACGGCTCTGTGACGTATAAACCCTGTATTTGGCAGAGAGGCTGGTTTTGTGGATTAGCTCTCGCTGGTCTTCCCTGCTGCCCTCAAGACCCCCACACACACCAAGGTTCAGCTCTGATGCCTCAGGGGTCTGTGTGTGTGTGTGTGGTGTGTGTAGGGTCTGTCCTCCTGCTGCTAATCCCAAAGTTACCCATCACCCAACAGCGCCCTGAGCTCTGAGCCCCTATCGTTTCCAGCCCACCCTGCTGGAGGGACGATCTAAAGGTCACACAGAGGTCACGTCTTCGCTGGCCGCCAAGGCCAAGGGCAGCAGCCAAAGGTGTTGGAGCCAAAGGTGGCAGCTTTTCAGCCCAGACTGACCCCTACACACTGCTCTCAGTGCTTAGATTCATGCACCCATTCACACACACTTACCTTGTTACCCTGTTCTTCAATGGTCAGGACCCCCACAGGACCCCCACAGAGCAGGTACTTTTTGGGTGGTGGGTCATTCTCAGCACTGCAGTAACACTGACGTGGCGGTGGTGTGTTAGTGTGTGTTGTGCTGGTCTGAGTGGATCAGACACAGCAGTGCTGCTGGAGTTTTTAAACACTGTCCACTCACTGTCCACTCTGTTAGACACTCCCACCTTGTCAGTCCACCTTGTAGATGTAAAATCAGAGACGATAGCTCATCTGCTGCTGCACAGTTTGTGTTGGTCATCCTCTAGTCCTTCATCAGTGGTCACAGGACGCTGCCCACAGGACGCTGTTGGCTGGGTATTTTTGGTTGGTGGACTATTCTCAGTCCAGCAGCGACACTGAGGTGTTTAAAACTCCAGCAGCACTGCTGTGTCTGATCCACTCAGACCAGCACAACACACACTAACACACCACCACCATGTCAGTGTCACTGCTGAGAATGACCCAAATAATACCTGCTCTGTGGGGGGTCCATGGGGGTCCTGACCTTTAAAGAACCGGTACTAGAAACAGATGGACTACAGTCTGTAATTGTAGAACTACAAAGTGAAACTATATGGTCAGTGGAGCTGATAAAGTGGACAGAGTGTACATAAAAGGAGGTGGTTTTAATGTTATGGCTGATCAGTGTGTGTATATATATACCACATAGGCTGGGCTAGAGAGGTATAAAGCCCCCCAGCATTGGGCTGTGGAGCAGTGGAATTGTGTTCTCTGGAGTGATGGAGCTCCATCCAATACCTTTGGGATGAGTTAGGGTCCAGAACTGACCATCTAACATCAGTACCTGACCTCACTAATGCTCAATCAAATCCTCACAGCAATGTTCCAAGCCTTCCCAGAAGAGCAGACGCTGTTACTGCACTTCTGACTCCCTACAGATGGGCTACAGTCACCGTACCTGCACACCAGCAAGGTGGAGCTACAAGGGAGGGGTTTCTAATAAAGTGGACACGGAAAGTAGCTTCAAGAATCTCTCTCTGGAACGCCTTCAGCACACACAGCCCAGCTCCGGGAGCTCCGACGGGGCGACTCATCATGCTTGGGCACACGAGAGATTTGGCGGGATCCCAAATCGGCGGAAAAGGCCAAAGCCGAAGCTCCGCCAGGTGCACGGGGACGATTTCATTATTCATCATAACTCCGGAATAATGCATCTTCTGCCCGAATCACTTCCAGTAGCGCCGCTAGTTAGAAAACAAACTCAGAGCAATAAAAGACAACTTCTGCAATCCGGAATTTATACTCAGTCTCAGAAGGGAGACAACACGGTATTCCGGATGACGTCTTTATGAGCAGGAGCATTGACCGAGATCTAAACAAGCAATAAAACGTGGATTAAAAAAAAAGTTCCCAAAGCTGTGAGGGTGGGATGAGGGCCCCCTCCCTCAGGGCAAAAGTCCAGGCTGATGAGACTTAAGCCCGTTGAGTTTATCCGCTGCTCCCCTGAGGATTTCAGGGCCTTTTTTTCCCGGAACGCCACTTCGGTGTCAATCACAAACCAAGTGCAGTTGCAGGCGCGCACTCTTTCTGACGGCTCAGTCTTGTCAGCTTGTCAAAGAAAGATTAATTTCAAAGCCGGCTAATTTTTCACAAGTGACAAGACCCCAATTGACCCCTCTTTCAGTCTGAAAGCACCCCTACGGAAAATACGGGATGGTTTTTCTGATTTTTGGTGACTACGCAGCTCCAGCCTACGTCTTTTACTTTCTTTATTTTTGACTTTTTAAGAGTCAAACTACACGGAAATAAACCATTTTTGCTGGTTTTTGTTCAAAAACAACAGCTGTGTGAACATCTCATGATGAACGGATCACAGTCCGAAATTACCTTGGACAAAACCTTCTTGCATTAACTTGCATTAAAAGTTAAGAAGGTTTTATCCGTCTTACCGTTTCGGAGAAGTTTTTTTTGGACAGTGACAATATGCAACTAAGCGGTGAGCCGTCTACAATGTTATCCATCATCCCAAAACAAATGCAGCCTTTTTTCCAGGAAAACAAGGGAAAAAAAAGTGGAGAGATCCAGTGAAGACGAATCTGCATTTATCTTAACGGCAACTAGCAGCAATTAGCTCGCTACATAATGCTGCTCTCGAAACAAAACCGTCTCCAACATAGTACGTTCTTAAGCTGTAAAGGAAGTTAATATATAAGGATTTTTTTCCAAGTAATTTTGGACCATTTCTGTTCATTAATTATTATATTTAAACATAATTCCAAGGTTAACTGGACTTTTCAAATTATGCAAACAGGAAAAATGACAAAAATGGATATACAGGACAAAAGGGACACAGGAAAGTGTTTTAAAGTGGGGATGCTGGAAGTTTCAGCAGCACATATGTGATGTAAATGATAACATCATGCAAAATTTCTTTGGGGACTATTTTGCCTCACAACACCCTGCATGTCATGTATCCCTCCACCATGAATGGAGTTCCAAAATCTTCTCAGAACTATCATAAAACAGTGTCTCAGTCATCAGGCAGTGAATTCATAACCATTTCATGTAGTAACTTTCTGTGAGGAGGTTTTAGAGGTGGACGTCTGGTTCCCATCACCACCACTGTGAACAGTTCTGACTCGGCAAAGTTTCTATGAAGGGCACATTTCACACCAAACCACTCCGAATTACTCTGTTTACATCTTAACCATTTAATTATGAAGAAATTTTGAAAAATCTGTGGAATTCCTCCTTAAAATTATGAAATACATACATTATAACAGATGTCTCCAAACGTTTGGCTCTTACTGCAAGTGATCTGATCGTTAAAGTCAATTCACACTTAGCCTTCATCAGATACTCCCGGCTGCTCTCATCAGGAAGCTTCTCTCTGTCAGATCACATCGCAAAAAAAACAAGAAACAAAGACTCGTTTCACTCGTATATGAGAAAAAACTCAATATCTACAGATCAAACTCCTCTGTTTTGTATGCTATATGTGACGCTTTAACACACAGCCGGTTCCATATGCTTCCTCAGATGAACACATATGGCTGGTGAGAAAACCTACGAGACGGTCTACACACACTTCCGAGCCGCATACATTCAGATATTTCCATTACCATAACACATTAAAGAAGCCACCTGTTACCAGCGCCGGCCACGCAGCACACAAACGCCTTTATTTATTCATTTCTCTCTTTCTTATTTTAATATTTCTCACATGCGGAATCTGCTCTGCACCGAAAATAGCTTTGCGGGAAGTTAGAAGCATAAATAATAACACAGTTAGAGGAATCGTTTCTGAAAAAATATCAAATTCACCCAGTTTGCTCCCTTTCCTCTGAATGCAGACAGGCTTGCTGCTTTTTTTTAGTCTTGTACTGGAGCTATGAGGCTAATGCAGCTAAGAACTAACTACCCCAGTAATGAGCACGATGCTAACTGTGTAAATCATCAGGCATACAAGTTATCGCAAACAGAATCGCATGTCTGTAATTGATCAATCAACCAATCACATACTGATTTCCAATAAATGGAACCAATTTCATGATTAAAAAACATCACTCAAGTCCTTCTGGAAGTTTCAGATATGTCACTGACTGAACACGGGCAGCAGTGCTGCCGAACAATTTTCCATTCCACCTTAAAAGCTGCAGCAGTTACATTCTGGTGCCGAACAACTTTCCATTCCACCTTAAAAGCTGCAGCAGTTACATTCTGGTGCCGAACAATTTTCCATTCCACCTTAAAAGCTGCAGCAGTTACATTCTGGTGCCAAACAACTTTCCATTCCACCTTAAAAGCTGCAGCAGTTACATTCTGGTGCCGAACAATTTTCCATCCCACCTTAAAAGCTGCAGCAGTTACATTCTGATGCCGAACAATTTTCCATCCCACCTTAAAAGCTGCAGCAGTTACATTCTGGTGCCGAACAATTTTCCATTCCACCTTAAAAGCTGCAGTAGTTACATTCTGGTGCCGAACAATTTTCCATTCCACCTTAAAAGCTGCAGCAGTTACATTCTGGTGCCAAACAACTTTCCATTCCACCTTAAAAGCTGCAGCAGTTACATTCTGGTGCCGAACAATTTTCCATTCCACCTTAAAAGCTGCAGCAGTTACATTCTGGTGCCAAACAACTTTCCATTCCACCTTAAAAGCTGCAGCAGTTACATTCTGGTGCCAAACAATTTTCCATTCCACCTTAAAAGCTGCAGCAGTTACATTCTGGTGCCGAACAATTTTCCATTCCACCTTAAAAGCTGCAGCAGTTACATTCTGGTGCCGAACAATTTTCTATTCCACCTTAAAAGCTGCAGCAGTTACATTCTGGTGCCGAACAATTTTCCATTCCATTTAAGGTGGAACGGAAAATTTGGATAATAAGTTAACTCCGGCCTCGTCAGAAGGTGTTCATAGGAATCACCATTAGCTTAGTACTAACAAACTACTATAGGGACACTAGCAGAAGTTAGCATCATCGCTGAGGTGGTACTTTTATCTACGAATGTGGACGAAGAAGCGAAACCAAGGCAGCTCCTACTGTTTCGCTATGCTAACGTACTTCTGGCTGATCAACTACACTATTTCTTCATGTCAAGCGATACAGAAATCGTAGTTTGGTCCAGAGACTGACCAAACATATGGCTATGAGTGTATGTGAGGTATTTGGTTGCTAACAGAGTAGCTACAGCGTGAAACTCGGGGACAGAGGAAGGTACGAGTGAGATGACTGCAGTATTTGCTCAAAAAGTGACTAAATTATTACTAAGACTGTAGCGTATCATGCAATCTCTGTGTAGCCCCGCCCACTAACGACTCACTCTTGAGGCGCAGGGTTTAAAATCAGCCTTAAACAAGCTGGAGACTAAACAGGAATTAAGACATGAAGAGATCAGTCCGGAAAAGGATGGCATGCCCACTCCAGGTAAGGGGAGAGGAGCTGCCCCAGGTGGAGGAGTTTAAGTATCGGGGTCTTGTTCACGAGTGACGGGAAGAGGGATGGTGAGATCGGCCACAGGCTGGGACAGGCGGCAGCAGTAATGCGGTCACTGTACCAGACTCTAGTGGTGAATAGGGAGCTGAGCCATAAGGCAAAGCTCTCTGTTTACCGGTCAGTCTATATCCCAACCCTCACCTGTGGTCAAGAGCTTAGGGTAATGACCGAAAGAACGAGATCGCAGATACAGGCGGTGGAGACGAGTTCTCTTCGCAGGGTGGCGGGCTATGCTCTACTGACAGGGTGAGGAGGTTGGTCATCTGGGAGGAGCTCGGAGTAGAGCCGCTACTCCTCCACAGTTGAAGCCAGTTGCGGTGGTTCAGGCATCCGATCAGGATGCCCCCTGGCCACCTCCCGGTGGGGGTTTACCAGGCACGGCCTACTGGGACGAGACCCTGGGGTCGTCCTAGGACTCGCTGGAGGGATTATATCACCAAGTTGGCCTGGGAGCGGCTCGGGGTACCCTGGAATGAGCTGGAGGGAGTTGCGGGGGACAGGGTCATCTGCTTTTCCCTGCTCTCCCAACTGCCACCGTGACCTTAGTTGGATTAAGCGGCTACTGCAAGTAAACCGAGCGCGGCTCCACTTCCAATAGCTCTGCCCATTTTCTGCATGGTCCTCCAATGTTTTGCAACGCCCTCCTTCTAATGCATATGCATGCGGAAGAGAATGCATTTTTCCATCCGACCCGCACTTTTAGGCTAATGCAACGGTCTTGTCTATATCGCAGGCGGGCAAAATACAGAATATTTGCACCTGAAACCGCCGCAAAAGGCGGAGTGCATCGGCCCCGTGTATGAAATCCTGCTGACGAAGAAGCACATATAGTTGCTGCTACAGAAACCCCACATACAGTTGACCCTGGTCAAGTTGCATTTGCTCGATTTTCTAAGTGCATGTATTCAGTTCGTGCATTCAACTGTTATTTTTCAAAAAGAAACAATGAATTCATCCATTCTGAGATGCTGCTGAGCTGCTGCCCTGCTCATAATTGTCCCTTTCGGACACAGCCCAGTGACCACAGTGACCACCAGTGGGTGAACGTGGAAATCGTGAGTGTGAGTCTACGTTAAAAAAGCTCGGACGTGGAGAGAAAGCGGAACGGTACCTGATGGCAGCCGTGCAGGTTTGAGTCCCGTCCATAAGAGTACGGCGCTCTCTCTGTTTTACCTGTTGAGAGAGAGAGAGAGAGAGAGAGAGAGAGAGAGTCAGTCATTAGGCAGCAATTTAACACCTGCAGCTGGGAAGCACAGCGACGTTTTAACGCACTTACACCCTAAAGCCGATCCAAAGAACGATCTCAGCAAAGCGAAACACACCCACAACAACGCAAAATAAAAACGTTCTCGTCCAAATTGCACCTGGTGTCATTATAAAAGGTGCTGCCACAGGTTGGGAAGATTTTACACAGCAAGTAGCTATCATGGTGAAGGTGAAGGAGCTTCCTAAAGTTCTCACGGAGAACACCAGTAAGCTACACTCAAATGGAAAAAGTTACAGAGCCCTAGCAAAGACCTTGCAGAAACATCCCTGTCAGAACAGCTAGTTCGATCATATGCAAATGGAAAGTTCATGGAAGCACAACTAATCATCCCTGGACAGGTGCTCCACGCAAGATCTCTCTCTGAGAGAAGCCAACAGTTCCTTAAACTCTATAGTTCAGCTCGTCATGCTTGGAGAAAGAAAGCTTTCTTGAATAATCCCAAGAACATCTACAGCGAAGCATGAAGGTGGTAGCATCACAATATGGTAATCTATGTTCCGGGAGATATTAGTGGCAGACTTAATCTAATGGCTAACATCGAGTGATTTTCAAATAGGTTCTACACAGAACCATATACAAAACATTACTATGTCAAGCTTGTATACAATAGAAGAACCCTTTTTGGTGCTATTTAGAACCATTTCCAAAAACACATTCTCCTTCAATCTGAAGCAGTTCTAGAAACAACTCATATTTGTAAATAGTTCTGCTGTTGTTACAATGTCAAGCTTATCTACAACAAAAGAACCTCTTTTTGGTGCTATATAGAACCATTTTCAAAAAGGTTCTATACAGAACCATATACAACACATTCGCCTTCAATCTGAAGAACCATTTAAGCATGAAATGGTTCTACATGCAACTTATGGTTCTAAATAATTCTACTATTGTTACAATGTCAAGCTTACATACAATAGAACAACCCTTTTTGGAGGTTTTTCAAAATGGTTCTACATAAAACTTTTAAAGACTTTCCTATCTTTTTTAAAGGGGTTCTGTACAGAACCATATGCATTCTACCTCAATCTGAAGAACTATTTAAGCATGAGGTGATTCTACATGCAACTCACGGTTCTGAATAGCTCTGCTACTGTTACAAAGTCAAGCTTATTTACAGTTAAAGAACCCTTTTTGGAGGTTTTTCAAAACGGTTCTACATAAAACTTTTAAAGACTTTCTCCCTCAATCTAAAGAACCATTTCACCACGCAAAGAACAATTTAGGCATGAAATGGTTCTATGCACAGCTCATGGTTCGAAATACGACCATTACCTTTGCTAAAGAACCCCTGAAGAACCATCTTTTTTTAAGAGTGTATGTGAGGGTAGTGCAAACTGATAAAGAAACTTATTTAAAACATTTCGGAAAGCCTCTTGTCCCAGAACTTGGAGGGACAAGATGGTGCGATGGTTGTCAGTAATAAAGGTATGTCCAGGTGCCCACTGTCGGTCTCACAGTGTAAGATGAACGGGCAGAGAGGGATTAGGGAAGAGATGGACCCGGTGATGTAGACAGAGATAGATGTTCTGCACTCACACCCAGAAACAGAGCTTTATCAAACCCTCCAGTGGAGGCACTTAATTATATATGAACACATGCTGCACTGGAAGCTGGATTCAGAGCCAGACACACACACACACACACACACACACACACACACACACACACACACACACACACACATAAATCAGACATAAACTTACACATGTGAATACCATACAATATTTCCTTCATTTATATCTATATACCATATATACACCAATTACTACCTACACATTAATACATATATATATAATTATGTATATACAGTAAATACTAATTAACAGCTTTTACCCTAATATATAACTAATATTTTAATGACTTATACATGACCTATACACTACTATATAACCTTTTCGCTGATATATATAAACCAAATAGGCTACTAATCAATAACCATTTAACGAAAATATAACCTCCATACTAATATATATAACCTATTTATTAATATGCAATCTATATAACAATACAAGACTTACACATTAATAAATAATCTATTCACTGATATATAAAACATGTAATAATACATAACCTATTCACTATTACATTACCTACACATTAATAACTAGACTATTTACTATTATTACCTATTCACTAAGATACAACCTTCATGATAATATATAACCTACACTAATATATAACCTATTCACTGGTATGTTAGCCATATGCTAATATTTAATATACACTAGTGTAATCCCTAAAAGATCACAGTCATTTCGTATTCACAATTTTCTGGCTTGAAGCTCATTGAAACAAGATTGTATACCTTCAATTCATACTACAGTTGTGTTTGTAAGTGAAAGAGGATTTGAATTTGATTTGAATTTGATTGGAAATGTTACATATTTGCTGTTTTTGTCATTTTTTTACTTCAAAACAAGCAGAAAATTCATACAGAATGGAAAAGTAACACATTATGTAATTATGTAACTGCATGTAAATAAAAAATATAAATAATAATGTGTATTAAATGTATGTAAAAATAACACAAACTATTTTTTCAAATAAATTCCACGAATAGGGGATTGCAACAGTTGGAATAATGCCACTTGAATGTTACACAAACATTACATAACAACTGAAGCCGCCTGCCACACACACACACACACACACACACACACACACACACACACACACACACAATGCAAGTTTTGTCCTAACAGCAAAAAACACCCATCTGTTTATACTGCGAACACAAATCTACTTCATCTTCAAAAAAAATTATTAAATAAGTACATTTAGTACACCAAAAACAGTAAACAAAAAAGTGTACTCTGACCACGGGAAAGTGCAAGGCAAGAATGATTTACAGCGCATTTCTCCCCCACTCCAACGGTTACTCTTCCTCCGATATCCCTCTTTCCTGGCCTGCCACTTTTCACTAGCACACCAAATCCACATTAATCCGCACATCTTCTGCTCCGGAAGTGGGAGTGAAGTCCGGCTACAGTGTGGAACAGGACAGGAATGCCCCGGACCGCCATCGCTGCAGCGAAAACTCGCATATTTGGAACAGATGCTGAAGACCAGACACTCTCTCTTTTTTTACCCTCAGTTTTTTTTTCATTGGAAAACGAATAAACCGGTCAAATCCAGGCATGTAAACATGCATCAGTGATCTGAGGGTGGTGATTCAACTCCACTGATCTTGGAATATTAATAAAGTATAACAGATTGTAAGAACATTCAGTAAAATATACACAAATGTTTTGGCCAAAGGTTTTTAATTAATTTGTTTGTTTATCTATTTACTTATGCTTTATAAAATCACAATCTTTTCATGTCACAGTGGTTTGACGTTACCATTTGAATATAAAATTACTTGAAGAGAAAAGTGAAAACACCCATCTTGGTCTTCTTTGCAAAAGAGCTGAAAACTCTGCAGGACCTAGAGTACACCCCTGATGCACACCGACTCTCGATTCTTTTTCTTCCTCATTTTTGGCTCAAATAAAACTCTCAGATAATTTTATTCTTTATTTTTATCTGCTTTATCAGATCTTTATCTTTTTATGTCTCAGTGGTGTAAAGTTACCATTTGAATGCAAAGATTGAAAAATGTAAACACCCATCTCAGTTTTCTTCATGAAAGCGTTAAAAACTCAATAGTACACCCCTGATGCACACCAACTCTCTCAATTCTATTTCTTGCTAATATTTTGGCCAAAATAAAATCCTCAGGCTATTTAATTATTCTTTATGAGATCATAATCCTTTTATGCCACAGATGTGTAATGTTATCATCTGAATATAAAATTACTTAAACAGAAAAACGTAAACATCCGTCTTGGTCCTTTTTGTAAAAGCGTCAAAAACTCGACAGGACCTAGATTACACCCCTGATGCACACCAACTGTTTCTTAACTGTTTCTTGTTAATTATTTGTCAAAAATATAATTATCAAGCTATTTATTTATTATCAGATTATGATCTTTTCATGTCATAATAGTGTCGCATTACCATTTGAATGCGAAGTTACTTAAAGAGAAAAATGTAAACACCCATCTTGGTCCTCGATAGGACCTAGAGTACACCCCTGATGCATGCCAACTCTTTCTTGCTCATTTGGCCGAAAAAAACTTCTCAGGCTATTTATTTATTTATTTATTTATCATCAGATTATGATCTTTTCATGTCATAATGGTGACATGTTACTATCTGAATGGAAAGTTGCTCAATGAGAAAAATGTAAACAATCATTTTGGTCCTTTTAAAACCTCAATAGGACCTACAGTAGACCTCTGATGCACGCCGACTCTTAACGATTCGCATTCCATAATCTGCTTACCATTTTTGTTGGCTAATATAAAATCACTGCATGGTACATTATTATCTACTCAGCCGCAGAGCTTATTTTAAAACTGCCTTTCTGTAATAATACAAATTCCCTCTGGTGTTTGCCTTTCACTCGACATGCACCGCTAAAATCACCGGTCATGCTATTTCTCTGACTCATGCTGAAGTTCCCCCGACTAAGAGGGCGTCCTCAGGACACGAATGACAACCTCTTATTAAATAAAAGTCCCTGTTAGCCGCGAATAACAGCGTTAGTCACAGATAAAGCCGAATAAAAGCTTGCAGTCCAGATACGGCGGGCCATTTCAAGCAGGCTTTGAAGAGCAGTGAAGATCTCGGCAGAATTTTTTTACTTATTTATTTATTTTATTTTATTTTTTTTTAGATGAATCAGATTATCATGAGAATTCACCAGCGAAAGCAACAACAGGCTTGGTCAGCGGTTATTTTTCTCGGTGTTGTTATTTTCTTGTGGTTTGAGAATGAAGTTATTCTCAAGAAAAAAGCAAAGATAAACAACAGCAAACATTAAAAAAAACTGCACAGCAGTCTTTGTGTCCAGCTGCGGATCATCTCTGTCATTAGTACGTGTTACTCTCGCTGCGGATATAATACATTTTCCCACCGGAAAGTGCTGACGCAGAGAAAGCAGAAGTTGCGTTTCTGCTTGTTTCGGTCCTCCAGATCATTGCGCTAATAAATCGTGTTGACAAAATGAAGATTATTTTGGCTTTATCACATTTATCCACACGTGTACGGCTTGTTCCGGGTCCTGCTAAGCCAGGGGAAAAAAAAAAGGAACGGGACCTCGGCTCTGTTCGCTAACGGAAACAAAAAGAAATCTGTGGTTAAAGGAAAAAAGAAACAAAATTTAGGCTAAAATCACGCTGGATGGTCTTTAAGAGGAGTAATTACGGCCTCGAGGGGGCCGGGATGAACCCTGCTTTTTACGCCAAGCTGCGATCGAGGAGGCAGAATTAACGCAGAAATGGCACCTTATCGGTCCCGCGGAAGGTGCCGCTCATAATCGTCTTTCAGATGAGCTTAGCGCGAATAACATGCACACTGACACGCGTACGTCAGGCGCGCACACACACACACACACACACACACACACACACACACACACACACACACACACACACGCACATACCTCACCCAGCCAGAACTTAGACAGTGCCAGACTTTTCAACCCGGGGGTGGGGGGTGGGGAAGAAAGAGAAAGAGAGGTACTCGAGATACAGTATCTTTGAGATGTGGTCACATCACAAGACGGATATTTCAGTCACTAACTGTACTGCTGCACATTGAGAGGTGTAACCTATATGTATATATATATATATATATATATATATACATATATGTATATATACACACATACATACATTCATGTAATGAATGAGAATTCAAAAATAAATGTTTTTGCTTTGTAATTAGTTTCATATATAATTACTAATTACTTATTATAAAGCAAAACATTTACTTCTGAATTCTCATTCATTACATGAATGTGCATGTGTATATATACATATATATATATACATACTTTTTATGCTTGTTACATATTGAAACTACTTGTGTGTGTGTATATATGTATATATGAGCACTGCCATTGTAAAACTTTGTCCCACATTAATTATGTATATTGATAATATGTCCTATTTGTGTTTTTATATATATATATATATATATATATATATATATATATAAAATATAAAGTGATATGTTACATATGTCATATAAATATGTGAGTATTTATATGTAATGATATGTCTGAATTATAACATATATGATAGTAATAGTATAATATATATAATATATAAGTATCTATATGTAAAGACAGGGCTCATATGTAGTGCAACTGTGCAATTATCTATATGTAATATGTGCCATATGTAATATAAATATGTAAGCACCCCTATGTAATGATAATAAGTCCCATATGTATTACATGTATGTGAGTATCTGTATATGATGTGTCCCATATATACTCTATATGCAGTACTATCATAAGTGCCTATGTAATAATAATAATAATTGGTACTTTATGTATTTTATAGATGTAAATATCTATATGCAATAATATGTCTTGTGTATATTATATATGTACTTATACAGTTGTATGCAAAAGTCTGAGCACCTCTGGTCAAACTGCTTGCTGCTGTTGATTTCCTGAGTGTAAATAAAAGAACATGTCCTCTACAATTCTAACGCACAATTACTGTTTAGTTACTGAATTGAACATTTTTGGGAAATTAAACACAAAATGTGTGTGTTTTCTTTTTTAACCAATATGTTGAGGTCAGCACATTTTGCAAAAATGTCATGGAAATCATCAAAACGTCATCTGACTGGGCCGCATCACTTAACTGTTTTGTTTTGTTCCTATAAGTCAGCCCTGCTGTCTTCAAAATGTGCAAAAACCAACACACACACACACACACACACACACACACAGACAGACACACACACACACACACACACACACACACAGCTGCAGTGAGATCTCGCGTCGTGGAGTTTAAGCGCTAATGGCAGTCGCTCAGCTCCAGAGAGCCTGAAGACGAGCTGAAACTCGTCGACACAGAAGGCCTCGCTGCGTCAGACCGGTGAACGTAAGATGTGGGCAGGAAAACAACACAATCGCACCGCACAACATCGAATCATCATTCAATTTATAAGATCAAAAGGACGCTGGTGCAGTCTTTCTTACTAACGTTGGACACATTCTCTCCTCTGACAGGCGGATTAAAGCTGCGTCTCTAGAAAAACGACAACCATCTGCCATTCCTTAATGCGTTCTAATAATATATACCATCATTCGGAAGGCAAATTAAAAACGGGACGCGCAGGTGAGGCTGTAAACTGGGGTGAAATAGACGATATGAGTTTTTATAAGGGCGTCTTCATTAGTGGGTTTGGCAGAAATACAAGGGGAACATTGAAATTAATGTAAAGGGCAATGATTATGATTTTATTTGCACATTTTTAAATGAAATAGCACTAAATAAATAAAGAATAAAGAAATAAAAAAAATCTGTACACCTCACATTATCTTCTATATACATATATATATATATATATATATCTTGTGGAAGAAAACCTCATATGTCCAAAATATAACTTCACAGGAGAAGGAAAAAACCTACTATACTTTTAATGTAAGTCAATGGAACCAGACGTCTTTCCAAGTTGTTTTGGGCCGTTTCTTTTAGTCCATTCTTCATGAAATTTGCACATAATATAAAGGACAACAGGCATTTTCACATTATGTCAAAAACTAAAAATATGTGTAATATCTTATATTTTATTACTATTACCATTATAAACCCTTTGTGCATATTATAATGTTATTATTAATATTATATACTACTTAGTTAATTTATTTTCACCAAATTCACTGCTGTACACTGGAAATGTTGTTCTATGATGTTCTGTTATTCGCTGGACTAACTATGCGCACTAAAAAGCATCATTTCTTTGGTAACTAAAAGAAAAACATCATCCTCCGTGTCTGTCAGCGGCAGCGCGGCCTCCAAATGAACAGCCGTGAGTAAGAAAGCCTCCTGACGGCGAACGGCTCGCCCTGTTTTGTTCTCTCGGCGTCGAGGAGAAAACAAATATGGAACGGCTCCAAGTTGCCCCGGCGGTGCGGCAGCCTCCCCTTTTTAATCCTGCTTAATATTTGATGCCTCGTCCAGGCTCGGGAGCGCACGGCGCGCTGCCTCGGGGAGAGAGTCCTGCGGTCAGAGCGCTGCCCTGCACACGCTGACCCCTCAGTAAGACGCACGGCACGGACATCATACACACACACACACACAGCATCACACCCAACTCACAGTGTCAGTCTCTGACCTCACGATTCCTTACAATGTGATTCAGTGAATCATGTGATCTCACATTTCTCCATTTGATTCGATTCTTTTTGCTCAAAACCAAAAATCCAGTGAATGCACTGGAGGTAGTGTTTACACTGCACTGGAACAGACAAGAGAAAACAATACAGTGAGATGGTTTTTTTGTGTGTAAATAGTGCAAACTTTAATGAATATTATAATGAATATTATAACTGATTCTGAAAGTGAGCTGCAGTTGAATCCCCACTTCCAAATCAATACTTCACCTCATTTTAGATGTAGTAGATATTGGGGTATATACACATCTGCTTATAAGAAGTATTACGAAATACAGACCACTGTCAATTTCAATGTCCTTTTTAGTGACCTTTACACAATAAATATTAATGCTACATTATAATTCATATCACTTTTATTACACAGATGTAAGTGTGGGTATACAGAATTTTAATACATTTTAAAATGTGTGTGAAATACTGACATATACATATATATATATGCATGTGTTTTGTTCATTTTTTTTAAGTGAAAATAAGTTAACACATCCTCTACTTCTGCATTTTAATGCAGAATTAGTTTAACATATTTGGGGAAAAAAAAACAATGTGGCCTGTGGAAAATTTCATATTTTATGTTCTATTGTTTCCAACATATTAAACTCAGTACACAGAAATTGTGCAAGAATATTTGCAATTAAGCATATTCTCTTGTAGAGGATTACTTATTTTTATAATTAGAAAATCTACAAAACATGGAATTTGAACAGGATGCCTAAATATTCATATATATCATTTTTCAGTTTTTGACATAATTTGAAAATTCCTTTTGTCCTTTACCTTGTGAGTAAAATTTAAGATGAATGGACCAAAAGAAACGGCCCAAAATGACTTGGAAAGACGTCTGGTTCCATTGACTTGCATTAGAAGTGAAGCATGTTTTTCCCTCTCCTGTAAAGTTACCATGGCAGCAAAGACAAAAATGTCCTTTATATATGTTGATATAAATAAATGTAAAGAGATTTTATCCTAGGCTTTATTCTATGGATTTTTGCATTTATTTCTGGATAAAAATATAAGACGGATCATGTATTGAAATGTTGTATTATTATAAGACAAAGCAAAGAATCTCCACACTTTCACACAGCCAGAATTTCAGCCATCGCTTTTAAGCGTTTTCAAACCGCAGACCTGCAGACGCCGCGACTCAGATGGCGGCAGGAGGAGGGAAGCCGGCTGGACGCAGGTGCGTCTGTCAGCCAGCCAAAACACCCGGGCCGAAGGAAGAAACTCGGCTACGCTGGATAACAGCGTGTTCAACACCGTCGGAGCTTCTGCCAAACAAGCGTCAAATATCTGCACCCGCAGCCGTTATTACTACAGCTCGTATCGGTATTTATAGCTCACGTACACACCTACCGTCCACCGCGCTGTTACTCTCACACGCATGGCCATAAAGACACTTTAACACCGACCAATTAGGAGTGAAGTAGAGACGAATACTTATAGTAGCAGCACTGCAAATCAAGTACTTTCTGATTTGATGCATTTCCCAAAAATTAAGACCCAAACTCAGGTAAAATCAAAAACAATGTACTTATATTTTGAAATAAAACGTATTCCGCTAAATAAAAGTCCTGACAATCCACGTGGTCCTCGCATAGGTGGCGTATTCGTACTAATTACTAATTAAAATTAAATATCAAAGAAACAATTAATGAAATAATCGAGCGAGAAATGGGGGGAGAAAAAAGATTTTTTAAAAATAAAAGTTGTCACAAGCATCCGTAAAGTTCTGCGGCAGAAACTTGTTGAAAAATAAATAAGCGGAGGGCGTGCGTGGGTGGATGGCTCAGACATCTTAAGTGGCGACTGATTAAAAAATAACAGCCATGTCACATTCGGTCCTTTGAAAGCCTTCGCATCACAGGAAAGCGACCTTAGGCTCTGCCGCTGAGGGACGGCAGGCTGAGCAGGTGCGGCGGGCTTCGGCTTTTCTGCCGAGCGTGCGGTACACATGGAGAGAGAGAGAGAGAGGGGGAGAGAGACAGAGGGAGGGAGGGTATTTATATACAGTGCTAGATCTATTTCTATACAAACGATCCTGTTTTACATCAAGTCGCACCGCGTCGCACCTCTCGCTGAACATCTCCTAGTCGTTTGTGTCGCTTGTGTCGTTTTCCATCTTGGGACAAACTGGAAAACGAACAGGGTGGCGTTTCCGATATTTTGGCCCATTTCCGTTCTCGGGCCGGACAAAGTTTCACACTGGATTGGCGGATAATCCCACTGTAAATACATTAGCCTGGCCGTTTTTTGCCCCGTGATCCAGCAGTTTAAGACCACTTCTGGCAAAAGCACCCCCCATCCCCAAATTTCAGGCCACCAATTTGCAGTTTGCCGCTTTTAGTTTCTGCGAGGAGGGAAGAAGGGAAAGGCAAGGTAGCATTTTCCTTTTTCCCTTTCCTTTCATTTTTTTTTTCCTTTGCGGAAGACGAGCCAAAAACACGTTGGCAACTCCCGGCAGAGCGATGGAAGTGAACTTGGCACACAGGCAGCCTGAGAGAGGCCCTGATTGGTCAAGGTCGTGGTGTGGAGTTGGTGGGGGGGGTTTGGAAGTGGGGGAGGGGGGTTTGGGCGTATCGCTGTGTTCCCGTGCCAAGTTCAGATTTAAAGACGCTCGCACGGAGATGGGTGTTTTATTTATTTATTTATTTATTTCTACGTCAAGCCCACTCAGACGAGACCCTGTTAGCTCCTGTTCTTATCGGGGGCTTTAAAGCGCTCTCCTCTCCATTATCGGGTCCAAAAGCGGCTAATCCGGGATGGGATTGATCGCTTTTTTGGGTCGTTTTTTTTTTTTATTATTATTTGCGTTTTCTTCCCTGTTCCTAAAGCGCGTGGCATCGAGCGCGGCGCCTTTGTGGGTGTAAATATAGCCGGTGAAAAGCAGGAAAGGTGTTCGGAGAAGGTGGCAAAAGGAGAAGGGTTAAAAAGAGCTGGCATCTGTGCGCTTTCGGGGGCTGGTGATGGTGGCAATGGTGGTGGTGGTGGCGGGGCGGAAGGGGGGGGTGGAGGCAACCGAACAGCACAGACATGAATCATTCTTCGTGATACAACGGTTTCCATGACATCAACGGGCAACCTTCCAGAAACTCCGACCAAGTCTGAAAGGTGCTGGAGGAGAAAGACGGCGTGGAAGGAGACAGGGAGGGACGTTAGCGCAGTGGAGAGACTGTCCTCCTTCAGGAAAAAAAAAGCAAACAAAACAAGTCGTCGCATCGCGAATGAATTTTGTGCGTCGGCCGACGAGCAACAAGCCACCGGTGCCGAATCTCTGGAAGGGGAACAATCGAATAAATCAAAACGTCAAATAAACGGAATGCCCAGACGGGCATTTTTTTTTCTTCTTGTAGTTTTTCTTCTTCTTGTAGTTGGAGGTGTTTTTTTTTTTTTCCTTTTCCCTCCGAAATGCTATTGATAGGCAATAGACGGCCTACGAATTAAAATTCAGCAGAGGAGCTTCGAGAGCTGTGTACTTGTTAAGTTCTTTTGAATGCGCTTGATTACATTCTAGGCAGGCGTCCCGATGCAAAACAGCCCCCATTATCCAACCCGCCCCCCCCACACAGACACACACACACACACACAGACACACACACACAGACACACACACCCTCTACCTCGTCCGCAAATCAATATACCAAAAAAAAAACAACAAACAACCGCGCCGCAGACACGTACGCAACCGCGGAAGCGCTAATCGGACGGTGTACCTTCATTAGGAACATGGTGCATGTGCGCGTTACGTGGCAGGCGAACACACGAACGCTTAAACACACACAAAGACAGGAGAGCACCTGAGTTTCCTCTCCGTCGCCGGGTGGTGTTCAGGGTTTGAACGCGTTCGCTAATTTGGCACGCTCGCTCAGACGGGAAATTAACCCCGTCGGCCGCCGCGGGTTTTGGCGCCGGCTGTAAAAAGTTGGCGTTCGGGAGATGAAACGGCGGGGAAATAAAGTTGGAACGGGATTCGTGCGCATTGATAGCTGCGTCTGCGCGTGTTTGTTCGAGAGAGAAACCTCCGCAGCCGCCGCAGCCCTTTTTTCTTGGCACGCTGACAGCGCGCTCGGTGCCAAGCCCCTATGGCTAGAAGTACTAAAAGACGCATAAGGATGGCATTAGAGCTCAAATCGTCTCCTCTCATTCACCCGCCGCCGCCTGCCAGAGCAGGATTCGACTGCTTTTTTGGCTCGTCCGCGCCCTTTCTTTGCCCTCTCCCCAGTCCCGTTTACGATGTCCGCGCAGCTACCGATCGCCTCCACCTGAATTACCCCACAAACCCCCTTCGCCCGGCTCCTCGACTTCCCTCCGTTCCCTTTTGTTTCTCTCCTGCTTTCTTTGTCTCTGTTTTTATCGCGTAAACCCGAGACAAAGAAGCGCGCCCGCTTCGTCATGCTTTTCTTTCCCTTGTTCTCTTTTGTTTTTCCGAAGGATTTTGAAGCGCGATCGACAATACCTGACGCGCACAATGCGCTTCGGTAAGACGCGGACGACGAGTCTAAAACCCCAAAACAGGCGCACAATGCTCTCCATTGTGAGAGGCAGAAAAACAACACAAGAAAGAAACAAAAAAACGACAGCGCGGGGCTACTTACACCACCGAAATCCCGAAAAACAAAAAGAAAGAAAACGAGACAGAAGGCATTATAAACAGCAAACACTATTTAGCTGAGGAGGGAAACAAAGGAGGAAGCGCTGCGCTGAAAACGCGCCCAGGTTTTTTTGCCCACCTGTCTCGAGTCGCCCGTTTTGCTCCTCCATTTTGCCCTCTTGTTTTTAGTCAGCGCACTTTTGTTCGCTCATCTTTGCTCTTGTTTATTTACAGTCGTTTTCACTCGCAAATTTTTGTTCACCCCCTTTTCGCTTTACCACCTTTCTTCACCCGTTTCCGCTCGCCTGTTTTCGTTTACTCGTTTTGTCCGCCTGTGTTTGCTCACCCGTTTTTACTCACTCACTTTTGCTCACTCGTTTTGCTTACCTATTTTTGTTCACTTGTTTTTCATTTTTGCTCAGTGGATTTTGCTTGGCTGTATTTCTTCACCTGTTTTAACGTTTGCCCGTTTTCGTTTGCTCACTTTTGCTCTCCAATTCTGCGTACCCATTTCGTTCACTCATTCTGTCCGTCTGTATTTGCTCACCCGTTTTTATTCATCCTTCTTTGTTCACTTATTTTTGTTCTCTTTTTTCTGCTTGCACATTTTTGTTCACCCAATTTTGCTCACCTGTATTTGTTCACCCGTTTTTATCTACATGTTGTTGTTCAACTGTGTCCTTTGCCCGTTTCGCTCTTTCGTTTTTGCTTGACTGTTTTTCTTCTTGTGTTTTTGCTTGCTCACTTTTGTTTTTGTTTGTTTTGGCTCATCTGTTTTTATTCACCTGTTTTTGCTCACCCGGTTTTGTTTGCTAACATTTGTCCTGTTTTTGCTCACCCATTTCTGTTCACCGTTTTTTGTTCACCTGGTTTTCTTGCCCTTTTTTGCTCATTACTTTTTGCTTGACTGTTTTTCTTCACCTGTTTTCACTCGCCCTTCTTGATTCACTTGGGTTTGTTTAGCTACTATTTGTTGACCTGTTTTTGTTCATCTGTCCTTGTTCACCTGTTTCTGCTCAACCACTTCTTTTTACTTGTTTTAGTTCAACTCATTTCCTCGCCCATTTTTGTTCACTTTTTTTTTTTGTCTGTTTTTGCTCACCTGTTTTTACAGGCCCATTTTTGCTCGCCCCTCTTTATTCACCTGTTTGGCTCGCCCATTTTTGTTCACCTGGTTTTGTTCGCTACTATTTGTTAACCTGTTTTCGCTCGTCTGTCCTTGTTCTCCTGTTTTTGCTCGCCAATTTCTGTTTACCTGTTTTTGTTCATGTTTTTGGTCACGTTTTTATAGGCCTGTTTGCTCATCCATCTCTCTTCACTGTTTTGCCTGGCCTTTTTTTCTTCGCCTGTTTTTGCTTGCTCACTTTTGTTCAGGTGTCTTTATATGCCTGTTCTTCATCATCTATTTTTGCTCACTCATCTTTATTGACTGTACTTCCAGCTGGTTTTGTTTGCTGCTTTTTGTTGGCCTCTTTTTTGCCTGCCTGTTTTTGATCAGCAGTTTTTGCTTGGCCTGCTTTTTTTCTCCCATTTATTTCCCAATTTTCTGCTCTTCCATTTTTGTTCACTGTTTTTCTCTCACTTCATTCTGTTTGCCATTTTTTGTTCACACTTTTGCTCACTCGTTTTTACCTGATCTTCTTCTGTGCTTGCCTCAAAACACAACAATCAGGATGAATATTTGAACCCGGGTCCTGCGTTATAGCGCTATGGCCGTGTTTTCAGTCCGGACCGACTGTCACAGCAGTTTAAAGTGATCTGACAGGCTCACAGAAACACAGAGAGCCTCACAGTGGGTGAGATAGTTTGTTGTTGCGTATATGACTGTGCTGACTATATGCTTTAGATAATTACTGATGCAAATCATTCCAACATCCTCAAAACCCTTGCGAGCTTCAGTCCCTTTGCCACAAAGTTAGAGCGTCTTCATGTCTTCCAGAGGTCTGAAACCATCACGTTCGTCATCATCTGTAACGACAGACGAAGCTTACAGTGTGCAGACGTTATCTGTCTTTAATCTGTCGCAGAGTGGGCGAGGAAGTTCACGCATGTGTGTGTGACTGTACTTTCTATAGGCTTTAAGTAATTACTGACAGTTTTACCAGCAAAGGGTCCCAGCAAACAACACAGAGTCTCGAGTAGCTTCGCCACATAAAAAAAACATGCGACACTACAAGATAAAAACTGGCTATAAATATGCTGCTTACAGGGAATGACTAAACGCCTATAATATACATGAGCTCATAAAATTTGTTCTTTAAATGTTCCACTTACTTCCCTGAGGTGGCTTGAATGCTGTGGCCTGTGAAACGCTTTCCCAAATATCTGAAACTAATCATAAGTAAAACTAATAAATAATTAGCCACTTCACTAGCCTTTTTACAAGAGTAGGAGTCTATAATCAGCCTCAATGAACGCTCCTATACGCTACAATAAGAGATATTAGTACACAAGGTACCTCCAAAAATTCCTATATGCTAGAATTAGAGATATTAATCCATAAACAACCTCAATAAATGCCCATATAAATTAGAATAAGAGATATTAGTTCATAAACAACACTCCTATTAGTACATTAACACTTTTATACACTGGGATAAGAGATATTAGTCCATAAACAGTCTCAATAAACACTTCTATAAATGACATTAGGAGATATTAGTCCACAGACAACCTCAGTAAATGCTCATATAAAATAGAATAGGAGATTTTAGTTCACATACAACCTCAATAAACACTTCTATAAACTGTAATAAGAGATACTATGATACCATAAACAGTCTCAATAAATACATTAGAATAGGAGATATTAGTCTAAGAACAGCCACAATAAACAATTCTGTACACCAGAATGAGAGCTATTCATCCATGAATGACCTGCGTCCGCAGAGAACCTCAATAAATGCTAGGAGATATTTGTATATATATATAAAACCTCCATACACTGTGCTATACACTAGAATAGGAGATATTAGTCCATAAACCACCTTAATAAACAATGCTATACACTGGAAAAGGAGATATTTGTTAATAAAACAACCTTGATAAACACTGCTATACACTAGAATAGGAGATAGTTCTCAATAAAATGTTGCTATTTACTAAAATAGGAGATATTAGTCCATAAGCAACCTCAATGAATGCTGCTATACACTAGAAAATGAGATATTAGTCCATAAACAACCTCAATAAATGCTACTAGAATAAGAGATGTTAGCGCATAAACAACCCTAATATCACTGTTATACAGTATAATAGGAGATACTAATCCATAAACAATCTCAATAAATGCTGCTATACAATAAAATTGGAGATATTAGTCCATAAACAACCTTAATGAACAGTGGTATGCACTGGAATAGGAGATATTAGTCCATTAAGGACCTCAGTAAACACTCCTATAAACTGTATTAGGAGATATCAGTCCACAGACAACCTCAATAAATGCTCACATAAATTAGAATAGGAGATAATGGTCCATAAACAGCCTCAGCAAATGCTGCCATAAATCTGTATAGGAGATATTAGCCTAAAAACAGCCGCAGTAAACATTTCTATAAACTAGAATAAGAGCTATTCGTCCATCAAACTCCTGAGTCCATAAACAACCTCAATAAACACTGTTCTCCACTACAATAGGAGATAATAGTCCATAAACAACCTCAGTAAATGCTGCTATACACTACAATAGGAGATATTAGCCCATAAACAACCACAATAGATGCTGTTATACACAAGAATAGGAGATATTAGTCCATAATCAACCACAGTAAATGCTGCTATACACTACAATAGGAGATATTAGCCCATAAACAACCACAATAGATGCTGTTATACACAAGAATAGGAGATATTAGTCCATAAGCAATCACAGTAAATGCTGCTATACACTACAATAGGAGATATTAGTCCATAAACAACCAGAAAAAATGCTGCTATACACCAGAGTAGGAGATATTAGTCCATAAACAACCACAGTAGATGCTGCTATACACAAGAATAGGATATATTAATCCATAAACAACCACAGTAAATTCTACTATACACTACAATAGGAGATATTAGCCTAAAAACAGCCGCAGTAAATTCTGCTATACACTAGAATAGGAGATATTAGCCCATAAACAACCAGAAAAAATGTTGCTATACACCAGAATAGGAGATATTAGTCCATAAACAACCACAGTAGATGCTCCTATACACAAGAATAGGAGATATTAGTCCATAAATAACCTCAAGAACTGCAGCTTAAAATGCTTTAGCCCAATGTCTTTAGTTTTATGGGGAAAAAACTGCATCTCTCGCAGCAACGTTCCACAGACAATGGGGGATTTCGGCTGGTTTGATAGAGCATGTGCAGAAATGTTTTTGTTCCCCATTAACCGGCGCATGACAGGCACACTTAATTGACGCCAATTTTGAGAACAGAAAGTCTCGAGAGTAGGACTGAGTCCATCTTTCATGTAACTTCATAACACTGGGCAGGGAGTCGCACTTCAGCGCTGAAAAGCTCCAGACGTGGGTGAATCGCTAAAAACTGCGTTGTACACTAATTATTCGCAGCAAGCGCTCGACTTAAAATCGCCATAAAAAATAATGTTATGTTAACGACACCCCAGATTTTCCCCCAAATAATAAGACCAGCTGTGCTGGAACAAACTCCTACACTTCTGTTTTGTGATCTCGCATCACAGGCAGAAGTGGGTAGAGGAGCCCAAAACCCTGCTGAAGTTTGAGGCAAGTGCGAGATGATTTAAGCGCGCAGTCTTTTTTTGCACGATGCTAATTTATGCACATAAGCTTCCATTACGCGTTAGCTACATTAGCCTCGTAGCTCCAGTGCAAAACTAAAGCAAACTTCAGACACTGAAACCGGTTGTGCACTTCAGTCTACTGGTTTACAGCTATTACTGGAATATGTACACTATGTGGTCAAAAGTATGTGGACACCTGACCATAGGCTTTAATATGAAGTTGTCCCCCGTCCACTCTTCTGGGACGCTTTCTACAAGATGTTGGAGTGTTTCTGTGGGAATGTGTGTTCATTCAGTCAAAAGAACATTCGTGAGGTCAGACACTGATGTTGGACGAGAGGGTCTGGTTCACAATCGACGTTCCAGTTCATCCCAAAGGTGTTCAGTGGGGTTGAGGTCAGGACTCTGTGAGGGCCACTGGAGTTCCTCCACACTAAACTGGTCAAACCATGTCTTTATGGAGCTGCTTTGTGCACAGGGGCTCAGTCATGCTGGAACAGGAGAGGCTCTTCCCCAAACTGCTGACACAAAGCTGGAAGCAGATAACTGTGTAAAATGTCTTTGTAGCATCAACATCACCCTTCACTGGAACTGAGAGCCCAAACCCTGAAAAACAGCCCCGCCCATCATCCCTCCTCCACCAAACTGTACTGTTGGCTCTGCATTCCGGTAGGTAACGTTCTCCTGGCATCCACCAAACCCAGATTCATCATCAGACTGACAGATAGAGAAGCTGATTCATCACTCCAGAGAACACGTTTCCACTGATCCAGAGTCCAGTGGTGGCACTTTACACCCCTCCAGCCGACGCTTGGCATTGAGCATAGTGATCTTAGGCTTGTGTGCAGCTGCTCAGCCATGGAAACCCATTTAATGAAGCTGCTGATGCTCAGTTCTTGTGCTGATGTTGCTTCCAGAGGCAGTGTGGAACTCTGCAGTGAGTGATTCAACAGCAGCTGTGTGTGTTTGAGTGGTCTAACACTTCGCGGTTGGGCTGTTGTTGCTCCTAGACGCTTCCATTTCACAACAATAGCACTCACAAAGTGGCCACATTTAAAGTGACTAAGCTTTTCAGTGCGACTCGTTCTACTGCCAGTGTGTGTCTATGGAGGCTGCATGGCTATGTGCTTGATTTTATACACCTGTTAGCAGTGGGTGTGGCTGAAACACTTAAACTCTGTAAATAGCATGCGTGTCCACATACTTTTGGCCATATAGTGTGTATTTAGGAAAATCTGATTGAAGCTTTCATGATAAGTAGTGCCTATTAGCACAGTTAGGCTATGTCTTGCCTGCAGGCAAACACATCTCGGTTACGCAAATTCCTGTCTCGTTTCTAAACATGAGAAGGTGTATTTGGACGAGCTTCATCACGGAGTCAAATCAACACGACCTGAAGCGTGTAAATAACCGGATGGAAGCGTACTCAGAAGGAGAGGGAGAGCGAGAGAGATGATTGTGGAAGGTGAGAACATGTGAGAGAGAGAGAGAGAGTGAGAGAGAGAGAGGAATCGGCTGGCTAGCTGCACATCTGCTGAGGCTGCCTCGGCTGTCCAGCACCTGTTTGAGAGAACGTTAAAAACCTGAGAGGCAAAAATGAGACGGAGGCAATTACTGGAACAGCTTCAGAGGAGCGAGCTGGCAGCCTAGCACCCGCCACGCACTCTATCCCTCCATCACTGTCACACACACACACACACATGCAAAAAAGTGAGTCCACTCACACACACACATGCTTGCAATTAATAGCTACTTCCGATTGCAGAGCTACTGAGAGAGACAGAGAGAGAGAGAGGGCGAGAGACATGTGGAAAGTATGGGTTGAAACTGACGTTCATTGGAAAAAAATTTCAGTGCTGATTTTTATCATTCTGACAGACTGTAATACACTACAGGAAGTGTAGGGGGCGATATGGCTTCTACTGTTTCATTTAAAAAGCCTCTATAATGTTTATATGATCCACACAGTCATTCTGACAGACTGTAATACACTACAGGAAGTGTAGGGGGCGATATGGCTTCTACTGTTTCATTCAAAAAGCCTCTATAATGTTCATATGATCCACACAGTCACTCTGACAGACTGTAATACACTACAGGAAGTGTAGGGGGCGATACGGCTTCTACTGTTTCATTTAAAAAGCCTCTATAATGTTCATATGATCCACACAGTCACTCTGACAGACTGTAATACACTACAGGAAGTATAGGGGGCGATATGGCTTCTACTGTTTCATTTAAAAAGCTCTATAATGTTCATATGATCCACACAGTCACCCTGACAGACTGTAATACACTACAGGAAGTGTAGGGGGCGATATGGCTTCTACTGTTTCATTTAAAAAGCCTCTATAATGTTCATATGATCCACACAGTCATTCTGACAGACTGTAATACACTACAGGAAGTGTAGGGGGCGATATGGCGGACTTATCATTATTTTATAATCATCGGCATTACATATAAGACTCGTGTAGGTTCACTGGCGGTTTGGGATAATAAATAAAATGGTTCTATTTATGTATTGTAATCTCTTTTTTCTATACAACTGTAAATAAATTGGAGTTGACAAGTTTCTCTATGACTTTGTTTACACCTTACCCACTGAATTAAGCATAAATCAGTCAGAAATGTCCACTTTAATAGCCAAAACATTCAGCAATTATAGAAATAATTGCTAGATGCAGCCTCTAGTGGATGAATATTTCTGCTCAGCCACACAATAAAACACACCTCTTGATAAAATAGCAGTGTGAGTTGGTGTGAAATGTGTGTTTTGGGCCTATAACAACTCAAGTCTACACAGTAGCAGCTGCAGTCGTGTGGGCAGCTGTGTCCAAGTGTGCACATGTGCGAAAGGCCCTGAGACTTGACCAGTTCGTGGCAGCAACATGGGACACACACTTTGACATCCAGAAGGCTTTTAAAGGTCACAGAGGTCACTGTTGGGCCTTTCTTATGCGCAAAATACACGAGCTGCACTTCCGATAATAATCACCATCATTTAGCAGAGCTTATTATAGCTAAATAACACATTTAATAAACATGAGCATGACAGACATCTCAGGACAGACATAGATAACTACGATTGGTCACATCAAAATGTGACATCAGTACCATTATTTTTTCCATATCCTCCATGTAGAGCTAGCGGACTGGCATGTAACACAATTCAAACTGTAAAAAAAAATAAATAAATAAAAAAAAAGCATCCAACCCTAAAAAAATGGTTCAGGGAAACATCAAATATACACAATTTCCCACTTTCCCCATATGAAGCCAATCAGTTAAGACATGACTGGTGTCCAAATTTGGCTTCTTTAGTTTTAAACTGGGGCTACAAGGCTAACTTTGCTAAAATGCACTAGAAGTCAATAGTCACCCAAAAGTTTTCGATAACTGCACAACAAAAGGATGGACGGAACAGATTACAATCACATTTTTTATGTATAAATCTCTTCTAATCTCAAATTTTCTACGTGTAGATAAGTTTAAAAATAACAGCCCGTGTAACTTGCACACATGTAAAATTCAGCCAGATTGTGCAGTGAAGGCCAAAGTGATATTAGACCATAAGCCATCTTAATAAATGGTTTTCTATGCCACCATAAGAGATATTAGTCTATATATGACCTCATTAATGCTCCTGTATAGTAGGAGATATTAGTCTGTGGACAACCTTAACAACTAACCTATACATTAGAATAAGAGATGTTAGCCCATAAACAACCCCAATAAACATTCCTATATACTAGAATAGGAGATATTAGTCCATAAACAACCTAAAAAAGCATTCCTATATTAGTCCATAAACAACCTCAATAAACATTCCTATACACTAAAATAAGAGATATTAGCCCATAAACAACCTTAATAAATATTCCTATACACTAACATAAGAGATATTAGTCCATATATGACCTCATTAACGCTCCTGTATAGTAGGAGATATTAGTCTGTGCACAACCTTAATAACTAACCTATACATTAGAATAAGAGATGTTAGCCCATAAACAACCCCAATAAACATTCCTATACACTAAAAAAAGAGATATTAGCCCATAAACAACCTTAATAAATATTCCTATACACTAACATAAGAGATATTAGTCCATAAGCAACCTCAATCAGTTCTCCTATATGCTGAAATGGGAGATATTAGTACATAAACTACTGAAATTAATAACTCTATACATTAAAATAAGATATATTAGTCCAAAGCAGCCTCAATAAACACTCCTATACACTAGAATAAAAAGTATTAGTCCATAAACAACCTAAATAAACAATTAGGTACATTAAAAAAGAGATAGGAGAACAGGAGATATCAGTAGAGGCCCATACTGTCCTACACCAAAAATCAAACAACACTGTCCCACTGCAGCACCGCATTGGATATATATGTAAATACTGCTGGTAAGATTCTCATGTAGTGGTTGTGTGTGTGTGCGTGTGTGTGTGTGTGTGTGTGTGTGTGTGCGTGTGCGTGTGCGTGTGTGCGTGTGCGTGTGCGTGTGTGCGTGTGCGTGTGCGTGTGTGTGTGTGCGTGTGTGTGCGTGTGTATGTGCGCGTTTTCTTTTCCCAGGGACTTTAATAGACGCACACTCCCTCACCCCTCCACCCCCCCATGCCACCCCCGCCTCCCTCGATGGCTATAATTATGGAGATGCCGTGGTGGCTTTGTTGTGTGTGTGTGTGTGTGTGTGTGTGTAAGCAGGTGATGTGTCAGGAACAGCTGGAGAGACACAAGGCTGCAGCTGCTGAGGAGTCTGGGAAACCTGCGCGGTCCGACATGCCACCATCTAGCCACACTCACCCAGTCCGGCCTTTAAACGCCGATCTCAGTACAGTGACCAGCCATTCAACATCTCACCTACCAGGAGCACCCACACTGTGCTTCCACTAACTGGCCAATTTATTAGAAACACCTACTTTGTGCTTCCACTAACTGGCCAATTTATTAGAAACACCTACTTTGTGCTTCCACTAACTGGCCAATTTATTAGAAACACCTACTTTGTGCTTCCACTAACTGGCCACTTTATTAGAAACACCCACCTTGTGTTTCCACTAACTGGCCAATTTATCAGAAACACCTACTTTGTGCTTCCACTAACTGGCCAATTTATTAGAAACACCTACTTTGTGCTTCCCCTAACTGGCCACTTTATTAGAAACACCCACCTTGTGTTTCCACTAACTGGCCAATTTATTAGAAACACCTACTTTGTGCTTCCACTAACTGGCCAATTTATTAGAAACACCTACCTTGTGCTTCCACTAACTGGCCACTTTATTAGAAACACCCACCTTGTGTTTCCACTAACTGGCCAATTTATTAGAAACACCTACTTTGTACTTTCACTAACCGGTCACTTCATTAGTGCTGCTAAACTGCAAGGCTGGTGACTGAGCCCCTCGTCCCACTCTCTAAGACCACCAAAGACAGGAGCAATCAGCAAGGGGGGAGATAAATGGATTTCTGAGGGGGTTGGACACACACACACACACACACACACACTCACACTCACACACTCATTCACTCACTCACTCACTCGGCCAGGTGGAGAAGGGCTGGTCCTGCTCGGTTCAGAGACTTGGCAGCCAGCTCTGATTAGCCTAATCACATGGTGAGAAGCCCTCACTACACCACTCGAATACAAACTACAGCTCTCTCACTCACTCTCTCTCTCTCACTCTCTCATTCTCACGGTGTTTCTCTCTCTCTTGTTCTCACGCTGTTTCTCTCACTCTCTCTCGTTCTCACGCTGTTTCTCTCTCTCGCTTCATCTGTCTGCCCTTTGTTACTCTGTCGTTCTCCTGTTTCCCCTCATCTTTCCCTCCATCTCCCTTGCTGTCTTGTTCTCCTGCTTTCTAACTCATCTCCCCCTCCTTCCATCCATCGCTCTCTTTCATTCTCTATCGTTCTCTTCTATCTCTCCCTCCGTCTCACTCTCTCTCCCAGTCTCTCTTTCTCTCTGACTTTCTCTCTAGCCAATTGTTTCCCTTTCATCTTATCCTGCATCAATCATTCATTCATCTATTCATTCATCCTTTCTTTTGTTCTTTGTTTCTTATGTCTTCCATCTTTTTCTTTCTTTCTTTTTCTTTCTTTCTTATTCTCCATCTTTATTTTTCTTTCCCTTATGTCTTCCATTTTTCTCTCTCTTTTTCTTATCTCCATTTCTCCTCCTTTATGTCTTTTATTCTTTCTTTTTTTCTTTCTTTCCATCTTATCTCTCTCCATTTCCTTCTTTCTTTCTTTCCTTCTCATCCCTCTCTTCATTTTTCTTTTTTTTCTTTCTTTCTTTCTCTCTCCTCTCCCTCCATGTAATTATTTTTTTTTTCTTTCTCAGTGATGTTATGCTGATCTCTCTCTCTCTCTCTCTCTCTCTCTCTGTTTTGTGTGTGTGTGTGTGTGTGTGTGTGTGTGTGTGTGTGTGAGTCAGGTAAACATGCTGTAATTGTGTGTGTTGTAAACGACAGGCTGCAGAATCAGAGCTCTGGCAGGAAAAGAGAGGGATGACTCTCCTCTCTCCTCACCGCCATCCTTTCATTTCAGACCAACTCGAACTGAACTTCTCCTCTGAAATCTAGCTTTACACTCAGTGTGTGTGTGTGTGTGTGTGTGTGTGTGTGTGTGTGTGTGTGTGTGTGTGTGTGTAAGTAAAGCAGGTTATGTATGTATGTGTGTCCCACAGTACATTTCCTAGTTCCCCCCCTTCAGCTTAACTCTTTCAAAGTTGTAGCTGTGTGTCTGTAAACAGTGCAGGTCTACTCTTACTGCGCAGTGACCACCATCCAGACAACAGAGACAGAATTACAACATGGAGAGTCTGAATGCATCTGAGTTTGAACTATACCATCTATATTTGGGTTCATTTCCATGGTTACACCACACTCATTTAGATGGTTACACTACAACCATTTAGATGGTTACACTACACCCATTTAGATGGTTACACCACACTCATTTAGATGGTTACACTACACCCATTTAGATGGTTACACCACACTCATTTCCATGGTTACACCACACTCATTTAGATGGTTACACCACACTCATTTCCATGGTTACACCACACTCATTTAGATGGTTACACCACACTCATTTAGATGGTTACACTATATGCACTTCCATTGTTACTCTACACCCACTTCCATTGTTACACTACAACAATTTCTATGGTTACTCTACACCCACTTTAGTTGTTACACCACACCCACTTCCACTGTTATACTACAACAATTTCTATGGTAACACCACACCCACTTTAGTTGTTGCACTACAACAATTTCTATGGTTACTCTACACCCACTTTTGTTGTTACACCACACCCACTTCCACTGTTACACTACAACAATTTCTATGGTTACTCTACACCCACGTTTGTTGTTACACCACACCCACTTTCATTGTTACACTACACCTACTTCCACAGTTACACAACTGTACTTTTACACAACACCCATTTCCATTTTTATGCTACATCCATTTGATTTGATGACAGTGTAATACATTCTCTCAGCACTAACTTCAATAATGTTCCTTTTCTATCACTGCATTACTAGATAAACAATGAAACGAGGTATCTTTGCGACTGTTTGCTGGCGGTAACATTAATGTTAGCTGTTGCCATAACGGTAAGCTAGCTCCTGTAGCTACAGTTAGCTGCTTACCAAGCATATAATAGCTTACACTGCTGTGTTTGTGTGCAGGTGGTCACAGACTTCACCGTGTCCTGCCACTTCTGAAACTCAAAAAACACCCTTCTGGATGTGCGCGGCCTCGCTTTTTTCCGGAGGAGTAAGCGAGAGACGGGCGATCCCTCGGCCAGGCGCCGGCGGCGCATCGGCGCCATGCGAAGCCGCGAAACGCTCCGAGCAAAAATCTGCTTCCAGGACAATCCATTACAGCTGACAAGTTAAATGTTCCATGGTAGACCATATGGCACAGGAGCCGCGGCCGGCGGAGCAGGAGAGGAGCTCGGCAAATGCATCACAATTAAGGTGTTTGGCTGCAGTTCGGGTGGCGTCTCTATCCCCAGCTTCTTCTCTCTTATAGAGGAATAGTTCAGCTGAAATTTACATATTTTCCTTTTCAAGTATTTGATCAGCTGAGGCACGTTTGGAGTCTGAACTTTGCTTCTTTAGTTTTAGCACTGAAGCTACAAGGTTATTAGCTTATTAGCATGGCGCTAACTGCATGCCTAAAGCATTATGCCTGCCTCAAACACTGACAGATGCAAGCAGTAGCTCACAAATAATGGAAGTAATGCCTTTAACATACTGCTGTCTCTAAAAATCTTAAATTCTTAACATTTAAAGCTTATTACATACTAAGGCTTATTACTCGGTAACTACAGGTACTTCTCTGCAAACTAGCTGAGCTATTCATAGCTTATAGATGTGTAATAAGACTTTGGGCCCACTGGTGGGCCCTGGCCAAGGGGCTAAACCAGGTTGGAGGGGTGCTGACCCTGATTTCTGGGCGGATTTTTCTTTTTCATTGACTTATCTTTTACTTTTTTATTTCCACAAAGGTTATTTTACATGTAGAACAAAATGCAGTGCAACTTTACACCCACCACCACCTTAAATTAAGTGCTACCTTAAATGCACCGCCACCTCAACTTTAGTGCCACCTTGAATCGACTGGCACCTTAAATTTACTCCCATCTTAAAATTACTGATACCTTAAATTCATTCCCACCTTAACTTCAGTGCTACCTTAAATGCAGTGCCACCTTAACATCAGTGCCACCCTAAATTCTGTGCTACCTTAAATTGACTGCCATCTTAAATTTATTGCCACCTTAAATTAACTGATACCTTAAAATTAGTGCTATCTTAAACGTAATGCTGCTGTAAAAAAGGCAGTGCCGCCTTAAGTTCTTTCGTGCTGGTACTGCTGTGCATTAGGCTGTAAGCATGTGAGTCTGTGTGTACTGTGACTTTTTCCAGCCAACTTAAACAGTGATGCATCCATTTTTTCGGACCGAGTACGAGTCATGTTTTTAAATACTTACCAATACTAAGACAGATACCATAATGAGTAACCTACTTAGAATGAAGTAGTTATTAGTGTAAATGAATGAAATGTACCTTAACAGTTAAATCATTCAAATCTGACTGAGTGCATTCGCTAGCTATGCTACATTAGTTACCTTGAATTGAGTAGCAGTGGAGAAGAGTAGGTTGTTTTCCACATTCTGTACAGCTGTAAGTAAAGTGTTTCATAGTTTTGATCTCTGCTCCTCATATCTTCAAATCTGTGAAATGTAATTTATCATCAAACTATTCCTTTAATCCACCCCCCTCCATTTGAAGCTAACAAGAATGCAGATACAGCATCCGTGTGTGTGGGCTTAAGCAGACTTGTACAGCCAAAGCTCATACAGATATCAGACTATAGTAGGGGTCAAGCAAAGCTGACATCCACGCGAGTGAATCATAGGTATTTAAAGAGATATTAGGCAGAGCTTAAAGAGAGAGCACAGTAAGAACAGACAGAGTGGACAATATAGGTCAGTAGTTTAAGCTCTACATTTTGCAATATTTTTGTCATTTTTGTCAGTAACATTAAGTATATCTTGACCCTAAATTCAGCAAAACATGAACACTCAATAAACACATGAATAACAGATATTAGACCATAAATTATCTTATTAATGCTCCTCTACAACAGGAGATATTAGTCCATATGAAACCTCAATAAACACCCTATTCCTCTATAAAAGGAGTTATTAGTGCAAAACCAACCGCACTGGAAGAGGAGATATTAATCCATAAACGACCTTGATACATGTTTACATACATTGGACTAAGAGATATTAGTTCATAAGCAACCTCAATAAATGCTGCTATGCATAGAAGATATCAGTACCTAAACGGCCTCAATAAATCTTCATATACATATGAATAGGATTTATCAGTTCATGAACAACCTCAATAAATGCTCCTATGTATGAGAAGAGGAGATATTAGTCCACACACTACGCCAATAAACAATCCTATATGCTAGAATTGGAGATATTAGTCCACAAGGAAACTCAGCAAACACTCTTGTATACTAGAATAGGAGATATTAGCCAATAAAGAACCTCAAAAACACTCCCGCACACTAAAACTGGAGATATTAGTCCATACCGAACCTTGGTTCGGTATAAGCTTCTATTATTTCTATTATAAGCTAAATTAGCTTTATAGCTAATAAAGAACCTCAATAACGCTCCTGTACACTAGGAGATATTATTCTATAAAGAACCTCAGTAAACACTCTCTTACACTAGAATAGGAGATATTAGTCCATGAACAACCTCGATAAATGCTCTTGTACACTAGAATAGGAGATATTAGTCCATGAACAACCTCGATAAATGCTCTTGTACACTAGAATAGGAGATATTAGTCCATGAACAACCTCGATAAATGCTCTTATACACTAGAATAGGAGATATTGGTCCATGAACAACCTCGATAAATGCTCTTGTATACTAGAATAGGAGATATTAGTCCATAAACAACCTCGATAAATGCTCTTGTACACTAGAATAGGAGATATTAGTCCATGAACAACCTCGATAAATGCTCTTGTACACTAGAATAGGAGATATTAGTCCATGAACAACCTCAATAAAAGCTCTTGTACACTAGAATAAGAGATATTAGTCCATAAACAACCTCGATAAATGCTCTTGTACACTAGAATAGGAGATATTAGTCCATAAACAACCTCGATAAATGCTCTTGTACACTAGAATAGGAGATATTAGTCCATGAACAACCTCGATAAATGCTCTTGTACACTAGAATAGGAAATATTAGTCCATAAACAACCTCGATAAACACTCTTGTACAATAGAATAGGAGATATAAGTTCCATAAGAAACCTCAATAAACAGTCCTGTACACTAGAGTAGGAGATATTAGCCTATAAAGAACCTCAAAAACACTTCTGCACACTAACTTTGGAGATATTAGTCCATACAGAACCTCAATAATTGGTTTGGTATAAGCTTCTATGATTTCTATTATAAGCCAAATTAGCTTTATAGCTCCAGTGCTAATACTAAAGAATGTCAGACACCAAACATGTGCTGTCAGACATGTAGTGAGGCCTATCAGATGTTTGGCTGAATACGACATGCGAGAGAGCAGAGCCGTAAGGAAGCATTTCAATATCAATGCTCCCACCTAATCAGATAATAGCAGGGTGGTCTCGCGAAAAATAATCATACACGATGGCAGAAGATGGTGCACAAAGTGTGTGTGTGGTGGGGGGGGGGTGTGCGCACCGAGTCTTTAGTGTGTGTGTGGTGATTAAAAAAAAAATCAATTTCTTACACCCTTGTTTACCTCGGCTGATGACAGCGCCGGCGCCGCTCGCTGAATAAATTCCTCTACAGTAATTCTATTATAACAGAGCCATAATTCGATAATAACAACTCTGTCATATCAGCGTAATTCACAAGACGGCTATTCAAAGGAGAAAGAGAGAGAGAGAGAGAGAGAGAGTTACATAACTACACCCTGCATAACCAGCTTCATCTCTTCTCTCTGTAACTCAGAGTTATTACTGTTGTTTTTGCTGTTTAAATGTAATTACATAATTACATAATTAATTACAGTCATGCAATAAACGATATTTCCAGTTCCGTTCTGTGTGGACAGCTTCAGGTCTGCGCTTCTGACCTCTTTCTGTTTGACATCGAAACATGCATAAAACAGCAAAAATATTTACGAATATTTTGCAGACACAACTATATTTTTTCATCAAATTCAAATCATGATATAAAATATTAAATCATGAAATAACATATTAAAAATTTAGAATCTGCACTTTCCACACAGTTTATCTGGTGCCTACCGTCGGAAAATATTTACATAAAAAACAGTAGTTCTGAAATAGTTGCCCTGCATCGGTTTAGAAGTTTTTGGGCAGTGGACACGTTTTAAAAATAAAACATTGGAGCTGTTTTATAATTTACTGTGCAAAAGTTTTTACTAAAGAAAAAGATCTTTAAGCATTAGTGTACCAGTCACCTGACCTACGGGCACTGACGACGGCTGCAAGAGAGGGCAGGAAAGTACGTACCAATCACCTGACCTACGGGCACTGACGACGGCTGCAAGAGAGGGCAGGAAAGTACGTACCAATCACCTGACCCATAGGCACCAACGGCGGCCATGAGAAAGGGCGGAAAGTACGTACCAGTCGCCTGACCCGTAGGCACCAACGACAGCCGCGAGAGAGGGGCTGGAAAGGTATGAACCTGTCATTTGACCCACGGGCACCGATGACAGCCACAAGAGAGGGCAGGAAGGCGGTGCCCAAGCCTCGTGGCCGTCGTCGGTGCCCGTGGTCGGGCAACAGGTACAATTAGTTATCACTGTTGGGGGAAAAAAAGCACCTAAGCTTGATTTTCTCCTCTCTTAAAGGTAAAAGCCCTGAAAGTTCACCCTAAAAAAAGATCCTAACAATGACCTGGAAGACCTGCTAGACCAAAAACACACGGTTCTATATAGAACTTTTTTGAAAAGGGTTCTACGCAGCACCAAAAAAGGATTCTGTAGTTTTGATGTGAAGCTTGTAACAATAGAAGAGGCCTTCAGGGTGCTGTATAGAACCATATACAGCTCATTCCCTTACAATCTGAAGAACATCTCACCATGCAAAGAACCATTTAATCATGCAAAGGGTTCTTTGAGTGTTCATGGTTCTATACAGAACCATTTTCTTTACTAAAGAACCCTTGAAGAACCATTTTTTTTGAGCGTGTGCTGTTTATCTGATGGGGGCAGTTCTGGTGTCTACCAGCTCTTCCAGGTGGTTGTTAGGAGACACATTTTCTCTGCAACTTTTAATGAGGTTTGAAATCTCATCTTGTATCTAATCTCCTCAGAAATATGTGGATAATAAAAAATTAATTATTTGTACTTTATGGCTGTTTTGACCGGTTTGACTGGACATTCAGTGAAAGGCGTCAGTTTTTCTCACAGTTCTGTTTATTCATGTTTTATAAACACATAAATATTTAAATCTCTGCTCTAATTCTCGCTTCTCGGCCTGAGTGACGCGCAGCTCTGCTGAGAGCTGCTCCAGCCGGCCGCCAGATTAACCCTTTCTGACCCCCTGAGGGTGGACAAGCAAGGGGTCATGACTTTTAACCCCCCCTGCCTGCAAGTCGATCAGAACGTGAAGTAGCGAGAGAAAGAGAAGAAAGAATGAAAAGATGAAAAGACTGGGAAAGAGAATGAAAAGAGAGAGAGAGAGAGACAGAAGGAAGAGAATAAGAAGACAGAGAAGAAAAAGAGGAAGTGATGGATAAAAAGAGGGGAAAAAAATGTGAGAGAGCTAAAGAAAGAGAAGAAAAAGAAAAGGACAGCGAGAGAAAAAAATAGAAAAAGATTCTCAAGATTCAAGAAAGAATGAGAAAGAGCAAAAGTGTGAGAGAGAGAGAGAGAGAGAGAGAGAGACAGAAAAGAGGGCCAGAGAGAGAGAGAGCCTGTAGAAGAAGGGACAGAGAGAGGAAAGAAAAAGAGCAAGAGAGAGAGAGAGAGAGAGAGAAAGAAAAGAAGAGGAAGAAAGAGAAGAAAAAGAGTGAAAGATGCAGAGGAGAGGGAAAGGTAAAAGAGAGGAGAGAGAGAAAAAAGAACAGGAAAAAAGAAAAAGAGAGCAAGAGATAGAGAGACTAAGAGAATTTGAGAGTAAGAAAGAAGAAAAAGAGAAGGAATAGAAAGACAATGAGAGGAAAGATGAAGAGAGAAACAAAAGAAATTGACAGAGAGAGAAGAAAGAGAAAGAGCCATAGTGAGTGAGAGAGAAAAGAGAGCAAGCAGCATGGGAGAGAGACAGTGAGAGAGAGACAGTGAGAGAGAGAGAGAGAGAGAGATGGTGTGTAGAGATAAACGGGGAGATATTGTGAGGTGAAATGAAAAGGTTTGTGTGTGAATGAGTGTGTGTTGTGTAATGTTTTCGTTAGTGATGAAACTGTGAGTGTGTGTGTGTGTGTGTGTGTGTGTGTGTGTGTGTGTGTGTGTGTGTGTGTTACTCATTATCCTCCTCCAGCTGTTCTGCTGCTGTTTTTACCCACAAGCCCCTAGTGCTGAGGAGAGGTGTTGGAGCCGTTCATTATCATTTCTGACCTTTTCTTTATTAACACACTCCTCTCTCTCTCTCTCTCTCCCTCTCTCTCTTTTCTCTGTTCTTTCTCTCCTTTTACATTTCCCACCCTCAATCAATCAAATGAGCCTTATTGGCAGGGTAGTATAACTACACTTTATGGCCAAAAGTATGTGGACACCTCTTTATTATTGAGTTCAGGTGTTTCCGCCACACCCTTTACTAACAGGTGTATAAAATCAAGCACATAGCCTTGCAGCCTCCATAGACACACACTGGCAGTAGAACGGGTCACACTGAGGAGCTCAGTGACTTTAAATGTGGCACCGTTATAGGATGCCACCTCTGCCACAAGCCAGTCAGTGTAGTTTCTGCCCTGCTAGATCTGCCCCAGACAACTGTAAGTGCTATCATTGTGAATTGGTGTTGCTAGAAGCAACAACAGCTCAGCCATGAAGCAGAAGACCACTCAAACTCACAGAGCAGGTCCACCAAGTGCTGCATCGCTCACTATGGGTCTCCATGGCTGAGCAGCTGCACACAAGCCTAAGATCACTATGCGCAATGCCAAGCGTCGGCTGGAGGGGTGTAAAGCACCACCACTCAGTTCCAGTGAAGGGTGATGTTGATGCTACAAAGACATTTTACACAGTTATCTGCTTCCAGCTTTGTGTCAGCAGTTTGGGGAAGAGCCTTTCCTGTTCCAGCAGGACTGAGCCCCTGAGCACAAAGCAGCTCCATAAAGACATGGAGTGACCAGTCTGGTGTGGAGGAACTCTAGTGGCCTGCACAGTGGACTGCTTCTTAATGAGCTCTTTTGTAGTGAAAGGGTGTCGTGTGAAATTCACAGACGCAGCAACTTTCTAACACAAGCGAAAATGTTTTCATTGTGTTTTAGGCTTTGAGAATCGGTAGTAAACAACAGAAGTTGTGTTCCAAAGCCTAGGCTGGATTTCTCGGCCGCTACGTCACAGCAGGCCGCTCTGAAGTGACGTGAAGGACCCTTCGTATACAGCCTAGAAATGCAGCCTACGTTCAGAGTGATTTCGAGGACGCATCAGATGTTTCCTTCGTTACCTTATAAAGTGTAAAAGGATTGAATAACTAAGGCATTTGCCCATATACCATATTTTAATCAGAGGTATTTGTATATATCGTACTACATAAGCTTGTTGGTGTATTAGCTACCATAGCAACAAACACAATGCAACGGGCGGTCACCACACAGACCTGTTAGGACTGTTCCAATTGTGTGACCAATAGGCTACTAAGGAGGAGTCTTCATTGGACAGTCCTAACGAGGACCCGTCCTACCTCTTTGGATTGGGACGCAGCCATAGTCTCACTTTTACCTGGTTTTGACCACAGCTGGAGCTTCAACAGTGTTAGGTGCCCAGCCTTGACTAGGGGTCTCTGGTCTGGTGTTCGGTTGCTCGCTCTCTCTCGTATGTCTCCTCCCTCGGCTGGTTCCTATCTACCCTTCATAGGTTGGTCGAGGTGTCAATCATCGACAGAGGCTTGACATCTATCACTTCGAGGACCAATCAAAACACAGAGTTCTGGAGGGGCCTGAGTTTTAAAAGCAGTCCGGCAAATTTCGTCGAGGAGGTCCGAGTTTTCCCATCCTCGTAGTTGTGCTACAGTGATTGGTTATTTGTAGCACTGTAAGCTTTTGCACTCTTTCACCAATGCTAGCTGCTAGCTTTGCACTCTTATCCATGCTAGCTACGTAGTCACAGCAGATATACTAACCGCTGCTAAAGAACTGAGCACTGGACAAGGAAGAGTCCTTAAGCAGTGACTGGACGGCTGATTTGATCGGATGATTTGACTGTACTTCACACATTCAGGAATTAGCATAATGAGTTTGACCGGCTATGATAGTGACAGCTCTTGTTCCAATATCAAATTTTTTCGATTTATAACATTTTATTTTTTTATTTTATAATTATTTTAGCTGTGGCACCAGCATAAGTGTATTATATATCTGGGAAAGCCACTTTGGGGCCCAAAATGAAGGTGAACACTCACCAAAAGTGGTTTATCACTGTATCGTCTCATATCGTGGGGTTGCTGACCGTTCCCAGCAACATGCATTACCCGTCCAGACTTATACAGGTGAATAAAACAGTAATGATTACACAACAGCACAGTGCAGACACTGTACTGGATAAATAAAGCACACGCGGGCAGGAGAGAAAGCAGAAGCGCGGAGTAGGATGCACCTGCAGCAGGCCGCAGCATTCACAGCTAAAAAAAAACAAAACAAAATCAACCAATAATTCGACAAAAGCAAAAACACTGCTGAAGAACAAAGCAGAGAGCGACTGCACACCAACACGCATCCTTCAGGGGTGTGTTAATTAACTTCTGCATCCACACAAAACTGTGCTGCCTTTTGGGGATATTACACACTCACACACACACACACACACACACACACACACACACACACACACACACACGCTGTAATCCCCCCACCCATTTAAAAATGGGTTTAAAACACACGTCTGAAGTGTTTCTGGCAGTGAAGCGGCCCTCTAACACTGCAGCCCCCAACGCTCAGCACTACTGCCCTTTATTATAACCCCCCCACACTTTAGCCCCACCCCCTGCCCCCCTCTGTTGCCCCGGGAGGGGTGTGTGCCCGCCGGATTGTGAGCCGGAGTTGGCACGGCCGCTGGTAAATGCCCCTGCACTCCTAAACACACTTCAAACACCCTGCAGAACAGAGGGGCTGGACAACAGCCAATCAGAGCAGAGAGAGAGAGACGGATGTATATGTAGATTAAAACTTAAACAGTTACTTATTATTATTATTTGTTTTCCCTGAAAAGGTGAGAGAGAGAGAGAGAGAGAGAAACAGAGGGTAAGAGAGGGAAAAAGAGAGAGAGATGCGGAGAAATAGAGAGAAGACGAGAGAAGACAAAATAAGCGAGAGAGAAAGAGAGACTGAGAGACAGAAATGAAAGAGTGAGAGAGAGATGGAGAGAAAGGAAAGAGAGAGAAACAGAGGCTGAAATAGAGAAAGAGAGAAAGAGAGAGAGAGATGGGGAGAAAAAGAGGGAGGAGGAGAGAAGACAGAAAAAAAAAAACCAAGAAAAATAGAAAGATAGAGAGAGAGAAAAATGAGAGAATGAGACAGAGGGAGAGAGTCTCTACACACTCTGCCAATGCCTATGAGGCATCAGTCTCTCTCTTTGTCTCTCTCTCTCTCTCTCTCTCTCTCTCTCTGGGTCTCTCGTGTAAAAAGGAACCTGTAAAATCCCAGAAGACTTTGTGTTCCTGTGATTAAAATAATATATAATATTTCTTATATATATATATATATATATATATATATATATATATATATATATATATATATATTAGTGCTCTATCAGCTCCTTTATGATTCATAACTGCTCTTCATACAAACTGAACAGTCACTCATTCAGAGGGGGTCGTGCTCCAGAGTCTGTGAGTGTGTGTGTGTTTGGCGTGGGAGTGTTTTAGGGGCCTCAGTAGTGCCCCTGTGCCAATCTGGCCTGGGCGCACACACACACACATTCACACACACACACACACACACACACACACACACACACACACTCACACACACACACACACACTCACACACACACACACACACACACAGTAACAAAACAAAGCAGCTTTGCTGATAATCTCGTGCAGGAGATTTTGCGGGTCTGCGGTCACCGTGCAGCCAACGGGTCAGTCCAGAACAGGACCGCACTGCTGACGGCAACCCAGTACCACCGTCGCCTTGGTGACCTTATCACCATGGCACACGTGAGGTCAGTGAAAGTCTGGGACGTCCACTGTCCAGAGAAACTATTATTACACTGTTTCTACTCTGACTTCAGTTCAGTATTTATGAATATGTTAAGTTCTGTAGTTTTGAGAGTGAGAAACTCAGACCCGGTGAGTTTAAAGTGTTTTCTTCCTTGTTTATCCCGTTTAAAATCACACCAGGATGTGATTTGTATTGTTATTACAAAATCTGGTGATGACTGGAGCGACAGAAATGGTCCGAAATGACTCACTTTCACATCGCTGCTGTCGGAAAACAAAACCTCCAATCCCCAAAATGGTAACTTTACAGGAGAAGGAAAAAACCTTCTCTACTTTTAGTGTAGGTCAATGGAACCAGACGTCTTTCCAAGTCATTTTTGGCCGTTTCTTTTGGTCCATTCATCATGAAATTTACACACAATGTAAAGGTCAACAGGCATTTACAGATTATGCCAAAAACTGAAAAACGGCAAAAATATAAATAAATAAATTTTATAAATAAAGGCCTCTTTTTTTCCTCCTCAGAGATGTGAGGTGCTGTTATGACAGCGAAGACGAAGCGCTGCAGTTCCAAAAGTGAGGAAGTGAAGTGAGGATCAGAGTTTAAAGGGTTAATCAGCACTTCCTCACCGCAAAGACTTTTATTCCTTCCGCTTTTGTCATTCCAATGAGGCTCTACATTAAAAACGACAAAAATCACGGCAGCACACGTCCTCCGCAAATCCTCCATCGGCCCTAAAGCCGAGCCTAAAAGCACGACTCATGCAAAAAGAGGAGAGAGGGGGGAGAGAGAGAGAGAGAGATAAAGAGAGGGCGCCCCTTGTAAAGTCGTCTCCCGATGTCGAGCCGGATTTGCGGCGACTCTTTTCTCTTTTTTTGCGCGAGCGGATCCTGACGCAGCACTACGCTCCTCTTTTTCCAGCGCCGACCGGATTAGTCACACCAGGATGCAAATCACCCTTCACTCCTTTTTTTTTTCCTTTTTTTTCCACTCCCTTAAATCTCCGAACACCTCCAGCAACAGGCCGGACGCCGGGCCGCTCCTGAAGCCGAATTCCCCGCCGAATGGAAAGTGCCAACGCTGGGCTTTTATTCTGGAAAAAAAACTACTGATTCAACACATTCAAATATGTGTTTATTTTTTTGGGGAAAAAAATGCTTCAAAATATTTACTATTAAATTCAAGCGCAGAAAAGTGATGAGCGGAGGTTTCCATATTTATAAGCAGCCAAACGGGAATAAACTTCAGATTCTGACGATTGCGCTGAAAATTAATAAATAAATACATAAATACATAAATAAATAAAATAAAAGTCCCCAGTTTACAATACATTTCTTTCCCGCTGCTGTTTGGAATCACTACAGGGCTGACGAGATGGTATTATAGGCATTTAATAATAAATAAAATAATTAAATAAATGGATTAATGAAGGATGAATGTTGGACAATGACTCAATCAAAGATTTCTAAATTCTGCCTTTTCATTTTTACACTTCCATTAAGGCAATACATCATTTTCATATTATTTACTTCATTTTTATCATTTTATTTATTTATCAGAGCAGATTAGTTGGTAGACAATCGACCTGCATGGCAGTTTCTATAAACAGAGCTCAATTTATGTCCCGTTATCTTTTAAAAGCGATAGAATTATTATGTAATATATAAAATTATTTATTTAATTTATTTCATTTATTTATTAAAAACTGAAGGAATCTGTGCTTTACCTTGAAATAAAATGATTAAATGATCACAAAAGCACACAAAATGTCTTTTTCTGCCTTTACAATGGAGATTATGGGTTGAAACTGAATTTCTCTATGAAATATATTCATTGAAATAATTAAAAACAGCATCACTACAGTGATATTTGGTTCATTTATAAGAAATTTGATAATAAAATTATTATTTTTCCACCATTAATTTATCTAACTTAACAAAAGTCATTTAACCTTTTGTGTGAAACTCTGTTACCCAAATCTGCCCCCCCTTTGTAAAAAAATTGAACTTTCCGTTTATTATGATTTATATGAATTTGCATCATCTTGTTATTTTCTGCAGAATGACCATCAGACAGGTCAGTATTCTCATTCTGTTTTCTCAATTTACACACAAAACACTGACGTGGCTGCAGTAAAGCTCCATCATTCAGCTCTGGTACCAGAAGTATAATTCATATTTTTTACATTATATGGTTTTTAGTGGTTATGCAGTATCTATTTTTTAATCTTTAATTATTTTAAACGTAAATAAAATAAAAATATCTTGAATTGTCATGAAAATATTTTCATTAAAACAATTTCTTTTGCTTTATGTTGGTTATTTTATGTGTTTTACTGCATTAATATTAACTTAATAGACAATATAATCTCAGATCCTCACTTCAACCCTGTTATTCAGTCATTTAAGGCAAAAACAGATCAAATAGCCCCTGATTTGACAGCCTGTCAAACTCTATTAGACACTCCTACCTTGTCGGTCCACCTTGTAGATGTAAAGTCAGAGACGATAGCTCATCTGCTGCTGCACAGTTTGTGTTGGTCATCCTCTAGTCCTTCATCAGTGGTCACAGGACGCTGCCCACAGGACGCTGTTGGCTGGATATTTTTGGTTGGTGGACTATTCTCAGTCCAGCAGTGACACTGAGGTGTTTAAAAACTCCAGCAGCACTGCTGTGTCTGATCCACTCAGACCAGCGCAACACACACTAACACACCACCACCACGTCAGTGTTACTGCAGTGCTGAGAATGACCCACCACCCAAATAGTACCTGCTCTGTGAGGGTCCATGGGGGTCCTGACCACTGAAGAACAGGGTAAAAGGGGGCTAACAAAGTATCAGAGAAACAGATGGACTACAGTCTGTAACTGTAGGACTACAAAGTGAAACTCTATGGTCAGTGGAGCTGAAAATAAATGTAGATACAAAAAGGTGGACGTAACAAAGTGGCCACAATGTGTGTTGCAATGAAATTTTGCGGTTAAAAAAAAGTAATAAAAGAAAAGACTGCCAATGGCCCACTAGCAGTACCATTACAGGCCACTGGGGGCGCACTGCAGATTAAAAACTAGCAAAAAACCCAACTTCTAAGACTGAACTTTGGAGGTGTGTCTTTTCTTTGAGAAACTGAAAGTGAGTCTCTTGAAAAGAGTGGACTCAGTAATGAAGGTGACGAGTGGACAAATACAAAAAATTTGATGTTGAAATTTCTGTGTAATTTTCTGTTAAATATGTTTTATGTTTTTTTCCTGACGCTGAAAAATGAATAACTTCCACTTAATGGCTGATTTGAATCAAATTTGAAAGATATATTGTTGCTGCTGTAATTGAATAAAGTTTCGAAATCAATCAATCAATAAATCAATCAACTAATCAATCAAGCAAGCAAGAAATAAACCAACCAATCAATCAATTTTAAAAAATCTATCAACTAGCCAATCAATCAATCAACCGACTGATCAACCAATAAATAAATCAGTCAATCGATCAATTAAAAAATCAATCAACAAGTCAATCAATCAACCAATCAATCAACCAACTGATCAATCAATAAATAAATCAGTTAGTCAATCGATCATATACTAAATCAATCAACCAATCAAGAAATCAATCAACCAATAAATCAATCAATAAATCTACTAATCAATCAATCAGTCAGTCAGTCAATTAATACATCATAAATCAAGAAATCAACCAATTAATCAATCAGTCCGTAAATCAATTAATACATCACAATTAAGAAATCAACCAACTAAACAATCAATCAATCAGTCGATCAATCAAATAATACAGCAATCAACCAGTCAATCAGTGAATTAGTCAATCAATAAATTAACCAGTCAATCAGTGAATTAGTCAATCAATAAATTAACCAGTCAATCAGTGAATTAGTCAATCAATTAATTAACCAGTCAATCAGTGAATTAGTCAATCAATGAATTAGTAAATCAATAAATTAACCAGTCAATCAGTTAATCAATCAAGGAATCAATCAATCAATGTATAAACCCACCAAACAATCAATCAATCAATCAATCAGTCGATCAATCAAATAATACAGCAATCAAACAGTCAATCAGTGAATTAGTCAATCAATAAATTAACCAGTCAATCAGTGAATTAGTCAATCAATGAATTAGTAAATCAATAAATTGACCAGTCAATCAGTTAATTAATCAAGGAATCAATCAATCAATGTATAAACCCACCAAACAATCAATCAATCAATCAATCAGTTAATCAATCAATCAAGAAATCAACAAACCAATCAATTAATCTTTCAATCAATCAATATTATTTATAAAGTATGAATTACAAAATAAAATCTGTAAAATGTGGAGACACAAAATAAAATCTGCAGTTTTTAAAAATAAAAAAGGACAAAATCACCAGATTTTAAAATAACAAGGAGGAGATCAATTTTCAGCTTTTTCTGTTTTAGCACTGCAGCTACAAAAGCTAACGTAGCTAACAAGTAATAGAAGCTTATACCCACCGATTAGCACTGAGCTCCTCAGACCACGTGACACTCAGCAGTATTTCAGGAGACTCTTACGTGGTTTCTGACCGTCTGACTCTGTTATATGTAAACACTGAGAGCGTTAACTGTTTAAGGTTCTATTTAAACCATACAGGTGTCTTTACTAAAGAACCCTTACAGAACCATCGTTTTTTAGGAGCGTATATTTAACAAAGCTCGCTGGTTCTGCTTGGTATTTTAGCAACGGCTGAACGATTTGGGGAAAATAACTGTGATTTTTCCGACTAATATTGCGTCTGCGATTTAAACTGTGATTATCTTCTAGGAATTAAGATCCAGACATGTTTTTTGCCAAGAAGACCAAAATATCCACTTTTTCTGGCTTGAGGCTTAAATCCTGAATGCAGTGAGCTGAACTGCCAGTAAGCTGTGGTTGTGATGCCACAACATATGGAGGTTTCACTGCCTCTGATTGGTCTAACACAGGGGTCGGCAGTCTGAATGTTAAGAAGAGCCATTTGTCAATTTTCAACAAAAATCAATCCACTTTGGGAGCCACAACATTTAATGTCCATTTTACCATCTTGGCTGTAAATGTCTCAGTATGTGCTGATGTGCTAATATAGCCTAAAAAATAATAAAACACAGACTTTCTCTGCTCTGCTTTGAGCTTTAGCTCAGCTATAGCTGCTTTTCTCGCATCTCCAGCAGGAAACTTCTCCTCAAAAGTTAAACAGTTTGCTGTGAAATATCCTTAAACGTTCAACTTATTACAAGACTGAAGTCGCTTCTCATTCTCCAGCTTCTTGTTAGATACTTTCCGTTCCACCTTAAATGGTGCCTGAGGTGGCAGAACGTAACTGCTGCACTTTTTAAGGTGGAACAGGAAAATTCGAATGAGAAGCGACTTCAGCTTCGTGACTTTTTAGTGTTTGAGTTTCTCGTTTCAGATTAAACGTATCAGGAAACCAGCTGGAGTGATAATAAACATTAATAAGTCCATTAGTCTCCAAATTATCGATGTTCATCTTAAACCTTTCTCTTTGCCGTTTTGTTAGCTCCTAGCTAGGCGAGACTGTTGTCTGTGTTGCTATGGTGACCAGCAGTCTGTGCTGATCTTCAGGGTTAAAGGGTGAATCAGCAGTTCTACATTAACTCCAGAGTTTAAGACCATTTATTGTTAAACTGTGTTGAACGATCAGCAGAGCTTTATTTTACTGTAAAGGAGGATTATTTTATTTTTACCTACTAATCTGATTCAGCTGTGGAGCCACAACAGGGCAGTAAAAGAGACACATGAGGCTCCGGAGCTGCATGTTGCCGACCCCTGGACTAACATATATACAGGCAGCTCATAAGCTCTTAAAACTTAAGGCTATAGTTTAAAAACAAACATTCGTCCCACAGAGAAACTCAGCTCAGACCTGGAGCTCCTTATACGGGCATGATGTCCATCAAATAATACAACAATTTACAAACAGACTGTGTAGCATTACACAACCTATACACAGCGCAGCACTGGGCGGTGAGAGTTTTACTGTCTCCGGATGGCCGATCTCTGGGGACGGGTGTGATGTGGCAGAGGGCAAAGCGGGCACTGGGCAAAGGAGGCCTGCCCAGCAGAGGGGACATTCACATAGAGAGCAAGCAAACCACAGGAGACAGTGACATAAGCAAGCTGTTCTCTCAGACACACACACACACACACACACACACACACACACACACACACACACACACACTCTCACTTCATTCTCTCACTCCCTTCTTTTCTGTCTCAGTTTGGCAGGGGTTAGTAAATGCATTCATTTAGTTTAACCCTTTCAGCCGTAAATACAGAGTCTCTTCAGAAACAACCTCACAAGTCATCTTTACTAGAATAGGAGACATTAGTCTATAAACAGTCTCAATAAATGATTCCAATACACTAGAATTGAAGATATTAGTCTATAAACAGCCTCAATAAATGATTCCAATACACTAGAATAGGAGATATTAGCCAATAAAACACCTCAATAAATGATTCCAATACACTAGAATTGAAGATATTAGTCTATAAACTACCTCAATAAATGATTCCAATACACTAGAATTGAAGATATTAGTCTATAAACAGCCTCAATAAATGATTCCAATACACTAGAATTGAAGATATTAGTCTATAAACAACCTCAGTAAATGATTCCAATACACTAGAATTGAAGATATTAGTCTATAAACTACCTCAATAAATGATTCCAATACACTAGAATAGGAGATATTAGTCTATAAACTACCTCAATAAATGATTCCAATACACTAGAATTGAAGATATTAGTCTATAAACAGCCTCAATAAATGATTCCAATACACTAGAATTGAAGATATTAGTCTATAAACTACCTCAATAAATGATTCCAATACACTAGAATTGAAGATATTAGTCTATAAACAACCTCAGTAAATGATTCCAATACACTAGAATAGGAGATATTAGCCAATAAAACACCTCAATAAATGCTCCTGTAAACTAGAAAAAGGGATATTGGTCCAAAACGACCTCAATGAACACTGCTATACATTAATATATTATATTACATATTATTCCATTAACAACTTCAATAAATGCTCCAATACAGTATAATAGGAGATTTTAGCCAATAAATTGTCCAATACAGTAGAATAAGAGATATTAACCCATAGTAAACCCCAATAAAAGTTCCTATACACTGGAATAGGAGATATTACCCCATAACAAAACACAATATGTGCTCCATATACAGTATAATAGGGGGATATTAGACTATGAACAAAAAATCTCAAATACGATACATTAAAATACAAGATAGTAGATCATAAACCTCAAAAGATGCTCATATACACTGGAAAAGCAGATATTAGTTCATAAACTACCTTAATAAGCATAGATTAAAACAGGAGATATTAGTACATACACAACCATAAATGCTTCTATACACTGGAACAGATAATAATCCGTAGGAAACTCCTACGCTCCTAACTACTATACACTAGTATAGGAGATATTAGTCCATAAATGACCTCAGTAAACAGTCCTATTCACTAAAATAGGAGATATTTGTTCATTACAACCTCAATAAATGCCACGATATGCTGGAACAGGAGATATCAGTCCATGAACCACCTCAATACATGCCACTATATGCTAGAATAGGAGATATAGGTCCACAAAGGATGCAATTTTTTGTCAATTATTTCTCGTGGCTCATTGAAACAAGCAGATACATAGTTTGGAAAGCGCAGATTCTAAACTCTTCATTCGTACCACATGTACCAGGAGATGTTTTCATTTTTGCTGTTTTTTTGTAATTTTATGACATCAAAACAACTGAAAACGATGAAGTGCAGACTCCAACCTGTCCATATAGACTAGAAATGTGAATGTAATTCATGTTCATAACTGAGCAATTAATGACATAATTACACTGAAAATTGCAGCAAAATAACAGTATTAACTGTACAGTAACTGTGTTAACCCTCACAGTTAAGAGAGGGAATAAGGGAAGAAAAAATAAAGGTAGTAATTTCCTGCACGACTAAAAAAACACCAGCACTGAAAAGAATCTACAGCACCATTACTGCACACACGCACACACACGCACACACACACACACACACACACACACACACACACACACACACACCTTTCTCTGCAAACAGATGGAAAGAACCCTTATTGGTGTTTTTCTTT
>NW_023494800.1:36061530-36069030 GCF_904425465.1 Colossoma macropomum
CAGGTGCTCTCTCTTCTTTGGGAGCTAACCAATAACATTCTTTTTCCCAGGCAACTGACCAATCACATGCTTACTCCCAGCCAGCCAACCAATCAAGGTCTCTATCCTGGACAGCTAACCAATCAGACACTTTCCTGGCCAGTTGACCAATCTGACTCTCTCTCTCCAATCAGGTGCTCTCCTGAGCAGCTGACTAATGAGATTTTCTAGGCAGATGAGCAATCTCACTCTCCTGGGCAGCTGACCAATCAGACACTCTCTCCCACACACCTAACCAATCAGACACTCTCTCCCAAACAGGTGACCATTCAGACACTCTCTCCCACACAGCTGACCAATCAGACACTCTCTCCCACACAGCTGACCTATCAGACACTCTCTCACACAGCTGACTATTCAGACACTCTCTCCCACACAGCTGACCAATCAGACACTCTCTCTCACACAGCTGACTATTCAGACACTCTCTCACACACAGCTGACCAATCAGACACTCTCTCCCACACAGCTGACCTATCAGACACTCTCTCACACAGCTGACCTATCAGACACTCTCTCACACAGCTGACCATTCAGACACTCTCTCACACAGCTGACCATTCAGACACTCTCTCCCACACAGCTGACCAATGAGACACTCTCTCACACAGCTGACCAATGAGACACTCTCACACACAGCTGACCAATGAGACACTCTCTCCCACACAGCTGACCAATGAGACACTCTCTCACACAGCTGACCAATGAGACACTCTCACACACAGCTGACCAATCAGACACTCTCTCCCACACAGCTGACCTATCAGACACTCTCTCACACAGCTGACCTATCAGACACTCTCTCACACAGCTGACTATTCAGACACTCTCTCCCACACAGCTGACCAATCAGACACTCTCTCACACAGCTGACCAATCAGACACTCTCTCACACAGCTGACCTATCAGACACTCTCTCACACAGCTGACCTATCAGACACTCTCTCACACAGCTGACTATTCAGACACTCTCTCCCACACAGCTGACCTATCAGACACTCTCTCTCACACAGCTGACCATTCAGACACTCTCTCACACAGCTGACTATTCAGACACTCTCTCCCACACAGCTGACTATTCAGACACTCTCTCACACAGCTGACCATTCAGACACTCTCTCCCACACAGCTGACCTATCAGACACTCTCTCCCACACAGCTGACCAATCAGACACTCTCTCCCACACAGCTGACCAATCAGACACTCTCTCCCACACAGCTGACTATTCAGACACTCTCTCCCACACAGCTGACCAATCAGACACTCTCTCCCACACAGCTGACCTATCAGACACTCTCTCCCACACAGCTGACCAATCAGACACTCTCTCCCACACAGCTGACCAATCAGACACTCTCTCCCACACAGCTGACCTATCAGACACTCTCTCCCACACAGCTGACCAATCAGACACTCTCTCACACAGCTGACTATTCAGACACTCTCTCCCACACAGCTGACCAATGAGACACTCTCTCACACAGCTGACCAATGAGACACTCTCTCACACAGCTGACTATTCAGACACTCTCTCCCACACAGCTGACCTATCAGACACTCTCTCCAACACAGCTGACCAATGAGACACTCTCTCACACAGCTGACCAATGAGACACTCTCTCACACACAGCTGACCAATCAGACACTCTCTCACACAGCTGACTATTCAGACACTCTCTCCCACACAGCTGACCAATGAGACACTCTCTCACACAGCTGACCAATGAGACACTCTCTCACACAGCTGACTATTCAGACACTCTCTCCCACACAGCTGACCAATGAGACACTCTCTCCCACACAGCTGACCAATGAGACACTCTCTCACACAGCTGACCAATGAGACACTCTCTCACACAGCTGACCATTCAGACACTCTCTCCCACACAGCTGACCAATGAGACACTCTCTCACACAGCTGACCATTCAGACACTCTCTCCCACACAGCTGACCAATCAGACACTCTCTCCCACACAGCTGACCAATCAGACACTCTCACCCACACAGCTGACCAATCAGACACTCTCTCCCACACAGCCAAACAATTCCATGCTGTATCTCAGCCAGCCAAGCATTAAAACTCTCTCTCCACGAATAGAAAATGCCTCCAGAATTCCGATCTGCATTCCAGATGCTTAGGCCTGGAATACCATGGAATTCACATAGTCCACCACTCAACAACTGGCCACACACACACACACACACACACACACACACACACACACGCATAACACTCTGGGCCAAATGTACTGAGCCCTTTGCGTAGTTTCAGACACAAACCGGACGCGTTCGGCCTGCATGTGCAACTTACGCAAACTTAAACACGAGTTTGAGTCGCATTCCCACTTCCATTCTTCTGTTTGCTGCGTTTTATATTTTTCCTTGGATGCAACCACACTCTCCCACCATCACGATACGTGAAAAGGGAAGTGACGTGATAAATCGGAGTCACATCACAAAATGAACCAATCACACAGCCCCGCATGTGGCACCAGGAGCAGAGAGCTTCCCCACAGGCTGCACCAGAGGTCACTGGGAGCGAACCCCAGACCACCGATTTCAGGAGGACCAGAGATCGCTTCTCTGGACTCGAACACAGTGTTCACACTCGACCAAACGTACCGAACTGACAGAGCAAGTGGACCTGGGTCCAGAAAAAAAAGTCTAGTGTGAAAAATTTGGCGTAAAACTTTTCTTTACAAGGTAATTCACTCTCACAAACATGGTTCTTTAGGAAACCAAAAGCATGTCTCCCCTGGCTTCACTCGAAGAACCCTTCACAGCACCCTTTTTTAAGAGTGCGCTACACAGAATGATCTTTGTTTCAGAGCAAAACACTTTTAGCACCAGCCAACTAACTGTGGACCCTTTTTGTGGAGAAATCCCCGAGAAGAACTCCAACCAAACTGCTTTTCTTAGGCTGATTTTAAGACCAAGTTGTCCCTTGTGACAAATTTCCACAACCTGCCACGATTTAGCCCTCCGATTGAACTCTGGAGTGATCCACCGATATTTTCAAACATGCTTGATATTTGCGACTCAGAATGTTCACGAGTCCTGCAGTGTGAGATGGTCAGAGATTTACTCAGCCAATCAAGAGAGCTAGAAGAGTGAGAAACAGGTGAAGAGATGTCCCTGAACAGCGGAGCGGAGACAGAGGAGCTGCGAGTAAAACACAGGCAGATAAGAGCCGTTTTCACGTTTATAATGTCGGACCCAGTCGTCGGGTCACCGTCTTTACAGTTTCATCTCAGCTGTCAATTTGAGATTAAATATTTCTCCAGCTCTCACTGTGATTTCAGCGCTTCTCACCACATATTAATCCCCAGTTTACACTTTCGCTGCGCATAAAGGCACAAACAGGTCCGGTACGTTTAACTTTATTTGTGTCTGAGGAGATCTGGGAGTTTTAGCTCTTATTCGTAGCCCAAACTTGTCAAGTGTGTTATTCCACCATGGAGCTTCTTGCTGTACAACGCTGTGCAAACATCATCTGCATGAACTGACCCTCCTGATGCTGCTGCTGCTGCATAAGCTCAAACTATTTAATTAGAACCATGACTCCACCTGTTTTCCCCCGTTTTGTATTCTAATATTTTATTCTAATGCTGTTTGCTATCCGGTGTCGACCAGAGGAGGACGGGTTCCCCTTCTGAGTCTTGGTTCCTCTCAAGGTTCCTTCCTCTTGCTCTTAGGGTGTTTCTCCTTGCCACTGTCGCCACTGGCGACACTTATGGGGGCTCAGACCTGGATTTTTCTGTAAAGCTGCTTTGCGACAATGCCTGTTGTAAAAAGCGCTATATAAATTAACCTTGACTTTACTTGACGGTGGTGTCTTAGCGCTTGTGCTCATCCAGGATCATCATCTCGGAACGTGTACAGAGACATCTGGATGCAAACCTGACGAAGTCTGCAAGGTCAGTCTTAGAATGATCCATTACAAGTAAACGCTGTTTGTGGTGGCATTTTGCAACAAACTAAGTATGACACAAGTGTCTGAATACTTTTGATGGCCTCGGTAGACACATGTGGTCCTCATGTGAGCCCCTCCTCCCACCACTCCTGCCCCGAACGCGAGCTGGTGTGTGTACGGAAAGGGCCGATGGTCAATTTACACCTGAAGGCTGCCGGCTGAGAGGCCGCCCCATCACCATGCCAACGCATTCCAACTGGGATTCGCGCCAAGAGCCCCAACCTTCACCCCTCACTATTCATCCCTCATCCTCCCTCCCTACCTCTATCTGTATTCATCCCTCTCCCATCTTCTTCCCGGGGGGCTTTTGAGGCCGCCCCTGGGCCGGAGGTGAGGTGGGTGGGGGTCACCGTGGTAACCGCGTCCCGCCCTGAGCCTGCGGTGTGGCGGAGTCCGGGACGAGAGCACGTGTTAATTAGGTTGGCGGAGGTGAAGATCGGGGTCCTTGGGGGGGGGCGGGGGGGCACATGCCTTCAGGACCCTCAAACCGGCCCATCAGCCGCCATCTGGGCCAGCTGTGTGTGTGTGTGTGTGTGTGAGATATGGAATGTACAAGTACGTATATTTGCATGTATAGAAAGTTCCATGCGCTTCTTTCTACTAAACACTAATAAAAACACTGATTACATATTATGCTAGTAAATTAACGCTGATAAATGCTAATAAATGTACGACGTAATCATTTCATAGATACTAAAATATCCCAATTAAACGGTTTTCTGTTTTTCAAAGCACAGTGCATTTTTTTTTGCACGGTTATCACATTTAAAAATTTATTTTTTAAAAAATATTCTAGCGGAAAATTACATTGTGGCTGGGGAAGAATGAAATAAATAAATAAACAAACAAACAAACAAATAAATATTCAAATGAAAATGTTTACCACAATAGTTTCCTTTCTAAATTTACACGAACAGAAAGGTAAGACAATTAATATTTGTAATATTTGAAAATTAATACAATACAGGTTTTTTCTGGCATTAAACACTTTGCATGCATAATATTACTACATTTTTTTGAATTATACATTACCATTAAAACTTTGTAATCAATTCTCATATTAATAACCGCTGTTATTCAATTCAGTAATAACTTACACAACGTAGATTGAAATATTTTAGGATTCCAGTATTTCAAGAAAAACATTTCTTTTTAAACATTCATTTTTTCAGAGTTATCACATGATATTTTATCAGAAACATTAGGCTGGGTAATAAATAAATAAATAAATAAATAAATAAATAAATGGCAAATGTAAGAAATAATATTTGTATTAGTGGCATAACTCAATTAATATTTAATAATTCTTTTAATTAAATAGTTATTTGATGGTTCAGTACTATATTAATATTACATAATATTACATTATATACAATGAATTAATTCACTATTTTGGTGATGTCACCCAAACGGTTACATTTACATATGTCTGCCTATTCAGCCTGTAGCCGTTTAGCCCCGCCCACTCACACTTAAGTTATAAGGAATGTTTCAACCTGAACTGAGACAAATGGTCATATAAAAATGAATTATGACTGTTTTTGGTGCATAAAAGTCTACGGCAGGGCAATATCACAATATAAACGATCACTGTGATAAATTATGTCACAATATAATTCATTTTTCTGAACATATAGTGAACATCATCAGTGCTTGTAGACATGGACCAAAATTTAGTGCCAAGATTTTAATTAAAATCACTGTGTTCACAGTTCTTGATGGTATTTTTTAGCACTTTTGGTTGTTTCATCTCTGTTTCAACTGATCAGAAGTCTGAAAAAATAAATACCGTCATATATCATGTATCAAACATTAGTATCGTGATTTTTTTTTAATATCGTCCACCTCTAATAAAAACACACAAACATTATATGAAAATTTTAGGGGAAAATAAAATACAAATGAATTTAATTAATTAAAAACTTTTTATAACATTGACAGTGACGGATATGATATCATTTTTATATTGCAGGTAATTTAAAAAAGGGAAAGAAAAATCCTCTTTCCATGGAGAAGTGAAAGCTGAAGTGTTTACTCAGGGTTCAGTAAGCTCTGGATTTTGTCCACTACCGGGGGAAAAAAAACAAAACTCAAACTGGCCTGAATAACTTCTTACAGTCTCTTTCATCACTCTGTTTTTTCCACATCATTTAAGAAAAATCAGCTAATAAATCCTCAGCGATCACAGAAGGTCAGCACGAAATTTCCGCCATGTGCAGAAAAATTCCTGCGCGCGTGCTGAATTAACAGGACTGAGCGAGGCTGCGTGGAAAGTGCTGAAGAGAAACAGAAGAGAGGCGTCTGTAACCCAGCCTGCACACAAAAACCTGCTTACAGAGTCTGTGTTCGGTCTGCCAGCGTCTGACGGGGAAGGAGCTGCGTTAGCCAGCCTGCACCTGCACACACAGACACACACACACACACACTACACACACACACACACACACACACACACACACACACACACACACACACACACACACTATACACACACACACACAAACACTCACACACACTATACACACACACACACACACACACACACACACACACTATACACACACACACACACACACACACACACACACACACACACACACACTATACACACACACACACAAACACTCACACACACACACTCACACACGCTACATCACTGATACACTGCCTGATACACTCACGCCAACGTGGTAGTGTCATTTCTGTGATACAAATAATACCTGGACAACAGTAGTGGTCAGAAACTGACCAGTGATAAACTGTGCACCAATAGATGAGTTACAGCCTGAAACTGTACACCTACATAACGGAGCTATGGGGTGGGTGTTTCTAATAAAGTGGCCAGTGAGTGGACAAACAAGGTAAGTGTTTGATACAGTGGCCAGTCAATGGAAACACAAGGTGGGTGTTTTTAATAAAGTGGCCAAAAGGTGGAAGTACAAAGTGGGCGTTTCTAATAAAGTGGCCAGAGGGTGGACATACAAAGTGGGTGTTTCTAATAAAGTGGCCAGTGAGCGGACATACAATGTAGGTGTTTCTAATAAAGTGGCCAGTGAGCGGACATACAATGTAGGTGTTTCTAATAAAGTGGCCAGTTTTGGATTTTAACAAATGTCTCAGCGCCTACGGGTCACATTTCAGGAGTGAGGTCAGGACAGCGAGTGAGCAGTGTGTGTTTGGATTTATCGGCCTCTCTCTCGAGACTCTGTGAATCTGACCAAACAGGAAGACCTCTGAGACGAGCGTGTCCTCACAAAACCGGCTGTAACCTAGCAACCACGCAAGCGGACGGAGCGGGTCAGGGCCCTCTGCGGCTCCGACTGCTCGAACCGATGCGAAACACTGCTATTATAAACACGCAAACAAGCTACGGTACGTTCAGCGTCCCACTCTCGAAACGATGTGATGAATGTGATGAAAAGTTATTGTTGTGTATGCAGCCTCAAACCATCCTTCACATTTTTCCCGTTTTTCTCATTTTTTGAT
>NW_023494800.1:36071530-36084030 GCF_904425465.1 Colossoma macropomum
GTTAGAATGAAATTTCCACTAGTGAAAATCTAATTTTCACATATCAAGAATATCAAGAATAAAATTTTTACTAGTAAAAATATAAACTACGAATTTTTACTTGTGAAACTTTTATTTTGACTAGCAATAACTTTTATTTTACATGTAAAAATGTAATTTTTAGTAGGAAGAATTAAATTCTTGATATCAAAAATGTAATTTTCACTAGAAAATTCAGCTTTTACTAGTGAGAATTTAATTTTCACATGTATCAAGAAAAAAAGGATTAAAAGCTAAAACGGCGTGCCATAAATTACTTGTAAACGTGTTTTTTTTTACGTTCTTCACATATAAAATATATGTTGCATGTCTGTAAGAGTATTTACATTTATTCAAATGGTATGTAGTGTTTGTACAAACACAAACACTTGTTTGGCCAAGATATTCAGTTTTAAATAATGTGCTTAAGACATTTGCACAGTACGGTACAAAGGTGTGGCCCTATCAGCTGGGGGTCCAAGAGAGCTTAAACATTCTGTCTGAGGGAGGTAGGATCACCCTCCATCCCATCACATGGATGTAAACAAAGAAATAAATAAATAAATCCAAAAATGAATAAGTAAAGGAGTAAAACAATAATGTAACATGGTTTATATTACTGAGGACCAAAGCCAAACTGCTTATTTGATCGAAATTCCTTTTGTTGGATCACAGAACCCCCTTGATTCATTAAAACACCCATAGACACTCATCTAGAGCTGTGATTGGTCAGGATTCTCACAGCACAGAGGAAAGAAAATGCACATTGCAGCCTTGTGCGAGATCAGTATTGCAGCACTGTGCAAAAGCAGAGACCACGCCTTATTTATTTAAACCTGAGATGTAAACAGAGGGATTTAGAGTGGTTTGGTATGAAATGGATCAGATGTCTTTACAGTGGTGGTGATAGGAACCAGGGGTCGCCATGACTACAACACAGATATAGACATTTTATTTACTATCCAGAACCACCAGTGAACCTACACGAGTCTTCTGAGTTTATATGGAATGTTGATGATGGAAAATAGTGGAAAATCTGAAATAATAAGTTTTCTTTGGGGACTATTTTGCCTCACAGCGCCCTGCATGTATCCCTCCACCATGAATGGAGTTTAAGGTTAAAATCTTCTCAAAACTATCATAAAACAGTGTCTCAGTCATCAGGCAGTGAATTCATAACCATTTCCTGTAGTAACTTTCTGTGAGGGAGCTTTTAGAGGTGGATGTCTGGTTCCTATCACCACCACTGTGAACAGTTCTGACTCCAGAAAGGAGCAAAACCACTCTGAATGACTCTGTTTCATCTAAATTATAACAATTTAATTATGTAGACTTCTGAACAACTGGTGGAGTTCCCCTTTAATTTCCAGTCAAGTGAAAATCAAGCTGCTTCAGATCTGAAAACATCCACAGGTGTTTCTGTCCATCCTTCCACTGTGAGAAGACGACTCAGCGCTGTGGGTCTGAAAGGATGTGTAGCTGATCAAGAAGAACCTCACTGAGAAAAGGAGACGGACACATCAAACAAAGAAGCTGAACGATGGACTGACCACCCCAGAGTCCAGACCTCAACACCACTGAATGTGTTTGATTACTTCAGAAAATGATCAACCAGCTTCTAAGACTGAACTTTGGAGGTGTGGAAAAAGATCCCACCGTCCCAACTGACTGCAAATGAAATAAAAGGTGGTCCCTCTGCACAGCACTTCATCACATCATCACCACACAGCCTGTGTAAACAATAATAAAGCCGCCCTGTGCTTACCTGCCAGTCTGGAGTTGACGTAGGGCGGAGAGATGTTGTCGTGTGAGCCGAGGTCCCGGCTGGTCATGTGATACTGAGATCCGTCCACGTAACTCTGCAAAGATCAGAAGTCAGAGGCAAGGTCAGCAGTGGGTGGGTGTATCCAAATTAGGCCTAATGTACCCCAGTGTTATTTCTTGTTTAGCACATTTTCTATATCTGAGAAGCCCAAACAATTATCCAAGCCAATGACCTCTAAAGGTACCACTAAAATGAGCCCACCACTCAATGAGCATGAAAACAGACAGCAGGGTCAACGTTCAGCCTGTCCAACCAATCAGTGGTTTAGGGCATAATAAATCAAATAAAACAGGCTGTTTAGAAAGTTTAGAACATAAACCAATCTACTGAGTCCTCTTGACAAGCGATTGTCCACTGTAGATGCTTCGTAGACGGTCACTTCGTCTTTAACTAACATTCAGCTAAATATCCAGTGGTGTAACAAATTCCCAGGCCTGTATTCAAAACCTTTGTACAAGGCCTCCTTAATCCAGGACAACAATCGCAAAGACAAATCCTCCAAGACCCAAGAAAAAAGCCAGATGCTTCTGTATCACAATAATAGCACTTACTGTTGTCTAGGGCAGATCTAGCGGGGCAGAAACATGTGGCAGAGGCGCCATCCTATGACAATGCCATGCTTAAAGCCACTGAGCTCTTCAGTACGACTCATTCTACTGCCAGTGTTTGTTCATTGAGACTGCAAGGCTATGTGCTTGATTTTACCCAGCTGTTAGTAATGGGTTTGGCTGACACACCTGAACTCAACAATTAAGAGGAGTGTCCACATACTTTTCCATATAGTTTATGAATATATGAAACTATTAATGAAAGACTTTTGGCTAAAAGTGCACAAGTCATAATTGAAGATACTCAACTTCTAGAGGTTAAATGAGGGAACTACAACACCACAACGCCTTCTATTTTCATCTGTCAAAACAAAACACACCCCTATAATTTTTGTCCAACCATGCTATCCGAGTAGTCTCCAAATACCTCCTTTTACAGCAGCGATGTGTGGCCGGAGCAGGTATCAAACTCCCGTGTCCCTCGTGTCCGGGGAGACTGGAGAGTTATAGGCCTAGAAACGCTTGGCATTCGGTTCTGCTGCGAGAACAGTCAAGAAACGTTTTTTGCTGTCCAGTTTTTCTTTGTAGGGAGCTCCCACAAGTTTTTCAAGCGAACCGTCGCTACCAGACAAATATGATCACATAGCAGCATTTAAGGTGGAACAGGAAGTCCGGATAAAAGCTTTAGCCTCGTCTACTTAGCTTTGTTACTTGCACGGCGGTTCATCCAAAGCATTAATGCATCCCAGCGCTCTGAGTGGTAAACATTTATCTACTTAATATGTTATGTAAAGGCAGTCATTCAAAAAGTTCAACACTTTCTACCTTGACCTACTGCACCTACATACCTGTCCAGGAGTTACGCCAATTCTGTGTCCAACTTTTTCAATTTTACATGTAATAATTCCATTTTGAAAAGTGCTTCCGATGTTGATTGTTGTTACTGTACTACAAACAGTACTGGAACCTGTGGTGCAGTTAGCTAACTGGATAACGCCATGTTTTCTTAGCTGAACAGATGAAGGGGTTGGACTAATGTGGTGTAGGGGAGGGTCATATAAATTGACAGATAAGAGGTCAGTGGAAAATAACATGATCACCAAAATAAAAGCATGACTTTCCTCAAAGAACTGTGCTGAAGAAACAAGCTATTCTGTAGTAATAACATTTGCCAAGGCAAATCACGGCTCCTGCAAAGCACAGGCCCCCTGGCAAGCGTATATCCTGCGTACTTGGACGTTACGCCATTATAAATATCTATTAACGCAACTATAAATATCTATTAACGCAACTGAACTGCTAAGCTGAATGCAGTAGGTTCTGTTTATACCTGGTATTAACATTCGTCTCCAGTGAGCTGATTTACATACAGCATTTCCACGAGTCTCCAGTGACCATTTTTGATTGGATTTCATAACTGAAAGGAGGTTAACCCCCACATTGATGTCAGTCTGTTGCATTCATTGTATTCACAGCTCCAGGAGTTTCTCAACCAGGCGGGAAATGAAACTAAAACAAGAACCATACGCTCCTGTTTGTTTTTAAATGCGCAGTGTCCAAGAGTATCTCTAGATGTTCCAGCGCAGGGCTGCCCAAAGTGGGGCCTTCAGGGCATGGTCAGCCAAGAAAGTTGCCGAAAGTCCAAATTTTGGGCTCAGCAAAAGCTTGTGTACATATGACTGTAATAACAGAAATACAGATAAACACATTCTTTCCAACGATGGATCCTAGAGGATTCCCAAACAAATAACCACCTACAGAGCATTAAGTGGTCAACAAACACATTCCATGACCTCAACAGTGTTGCCCACTAGAGCGAGGTGCGAGTGCGCCTATCTGCTTTTGTTCTAGCGGAGGATCGGGCGGCCTTATGTCGACGCTAGCGCTCTGGCACATAGAGCAGATACCCCAATTATAATCTCACAGCATTCCTTATTTAAAAAGCAGCCAAGACAATCAGGCCTGTGTTCGCCTTTTTTTCTTTTTCTTAAATGTCGCCTGTGACGGACACTTTCGGATACAGACAGCTACTTGGCAGTGAGGTGTTAGCGGAGACGGAACACTTCACGAGAGGACGTTGGAGAATTTTTTCGCCTAATGCCCAGGCAGCCGTGTTTGATATGGTGCAAATTGGATTGTTCGAGAAGTTTGAGGATGTTCTCGCAGCCGGTGCCAGTTCGCCAAGCAAACGTCTGGCAGATCCATGTCACAAAGTGAAAGAAATACATGATGAAATAATGAGAAATGCCACATAAAAATGGAGGCTGTTGCTGTTTTGGGGTGGATTTGGCGTTTCTTTCCAACCCTTTAAGACGTCATGTCTAAACTTGAGTAACTTTCCAACTGTTTGAGACGTCAGCACTTCAGACTCCAGGCTGAAGCAGAAGGTCAACCATATAAATATAAGCAAAAATATGTGTTCATAAGCATAAACACAACATTGATAGGGCAAAAAAACGTCAGCTGCAAGTGTTGTGTTCACTTTGCATGAGAAATCCATGTGACCGCGTAAGTCCAGGAAAACTCCGCCAACGTTCATGTCTCTGTAATCCGATAGAAAATGGTTACAGGTGTTTTACCAGATCTGCGTTCAGATTTCTAACCGTACTGCCTGTTGAAAACAGCGGCACAGCCAATGGCCAATCAGTTATATCAGCAGTTCACTTCACTAATAGCAATTGCAAAATCCTGGACTGGATCCTGGATTCAAGCTCCTCTGGTCTAAGATTTCACCTGATTGTGGGTGGATTGCAACTATGAATCCCAGCAGTGCTGCCACCAAAGAAAGTCGGTAATTATCACCACAATATTGGTGATATATATCTATAAAAAGCCGAATCATCAATACTGGCCATTTGATACATCAGCCAGTTATGTTTGGACTGTATTTTTGGTGAAACTCCAGCAGCACCGCTGTGTCTGATCCACTCAGACCAGCACAACACACACTAACACACCACCACCATGTCAGTGTCACTGCAGTGCTGAGAATGACCCACCACCCAAATAGTACCTGCTCTGTAAGGGGCCATGGGGGTCCTGAACAGGGTAAAAGGGGGCTGTGTGTGTGTGTGTGTCTAACCTTTATCAAATATAAGGTTTGTCCGAAAAATTGGCCATGAAAAAAAAAAAACATTGTGTTGGTGCAGTTAGTAAGCTAGCTCACTCACTAACCATAAAATATATGGACATATGAATATAATTATATCAGATAGCTGATAGTCATATAAAAAAATGTAGATAACTGCTGGGGCTGGCAGCAGTAGAGTGATATGTGCAGCTGTGGATAGCTAAGAAGCAAACATAGCAGTTAGCAAGCTGGCACAGTGATCTATAGCAAGTGATCTAGGAGCTAACATCACAGTTAGCAAGAAGGCTAACAGTAAAGCCACTCCGCGTGGAAGAAATGTTTAATGGTTTGTGTTTAGACATTGTGTGAATTAGCATTTCTCCGCTAATTGCTGCTATATAGCTGCTACATGAAGCCCCGCCCCCTCACAGTCAAAGCAGTCACGTTATTGGTTGAGGACGTAAATTTGAAATTGAACCCGGTGCAAAATTTCACACACAAAATATATTTGCCGTGGAAGTCTGAAATGCTAAATTGCTCACTGTAGCAAATGCCATTGAAATGAATGTAATTTAGCTAAAGAAAATGTAGCGGCAAAAGCACGTGTAACTAGGCCTTACTGCGTGTGGAAGTTCAGTGTGTAATCCCAGCAGGTCCGATTTCAATCTACACCGCATCTGACCAATAATCTGGACTTCCGAAAGTCTTTCTTACGTCTTTTCTCTTTTCTGAACTGTTCTATTGAATATTTGTGCTCAATAAATGTTGTACGAAGTTAGCGCTGAATCACAGGATAGATACATATTTCACTGGCTGATTATCACCAAGCTAGAACTGACAATATAAAGGTATGACTCTCTTGACCAGGCTGACCGATGGTACAGAAGTACCCAATGTTGAAACAAACAATAACAAAAACGTGACTAACAGTCTGACGCTGAAGCTGGAAGTGAAGTAGAGGGTAATGAGTTCGTCCCCTGGCGCTCATCAGTGTCGCAAGACTCCATTTGCATCCGAGATGCCCACCTCGCCCGGCTGAGACGGGCATGGAAAGTGCTTGGGTCAGCATGTCCTTCACCTCATATCTCTAATTTCTGCTGACGGCAGACGCGCTGTTACCTTACGCGACCCTATCAGCAATGACCTCTGACCTCGGCAGACAAGCGAATCAACACAGAGCAGCCGAGCTGAGACACAAAAATAAAAATAAAAGGGTTTCAGATATGAACGCAGAAAGATTCAGACACGAGTAACAACGGCAACGACGGCAGAGCTCATATCCTGCCTGTCCCACCAAACCACTGCAGGTCATGAGACTAAAAAACAAAGCTGTTTAGATCGTAAAAGAGAACAAGAACCAGGACAAACACTTTCTGATTTATTATAAACACAAACAGACATCAGTCACAAGAGAAATCTTCCAGCATAAATAATTAAATAAACAAATCAATCATTTTTCATATAGACCTATATACATATATATATATATACACACACAGAGTCATACAATAAGACAGACAGGCAAATGGACAGATAAATTAACTGAAAGAAAGACAAACAAAGAGATAGACAGACAGACAGACAGACAGCTTCCTACCTTTGTAATACGTGTGCCGTTGCCCCAGGCTGCTGAGCTCACTCTGTCCTCCACAGCTGCAGGAGAGAAACACACAACATCAGAAACACATCAGAGACTGACAGCACACACCAACACGCACCATCACGCACCAATACACACCAACACGCACCAAAACACACCAACACACCACTTATTCTGACCTCATAATGCTTTTTACCTTAATCACATCACACTTACACACTTATTATCAGCTCCACTGACCACAGAGGAGCACCTTGTAGTTCTACACTTACAGACCTTGTCACCCTGTTCTTCAGTGGTCAGGACCCCCATGGACCCTCACAGAGCAGGTACTATTTGGGTGGTGGATCATTCTCAGCACTGCAGTAACACTGAAGTGGTGGTGGTGTGTTAGTGTGTGTTGTGCTGGTCTGAGTGGATCAGACACAGCAGTGCTGCTGGAGTTTTTAAACACCTCAGTGTCACTGCTGGACTGAGAATAGTCCACCAACCAAAAATATCCAGCCAACAGCGTCCTGTGGGCAGCGTCCTGTGACCACTGATGAAGGACTAGAGGACGACCGACACAGACTGTGCAGCAGCAGATGAGCTATCGTCTCTGACTTTACATCTACAAGGTGGACCGACAAGGTAGGAGTGTCAAATAGATTGGAGAGAGTGTCACTGATGAGAATGACCCACCACCCAAATAGTACCTGCTCTGTAAGGGTCCTGTGGGGGTCTTGACCAGTGAAGAACAGGGTAGCAAAGTATGCAGAGAAACAGATGGACTACAGTCTGTAACTGTAGAACTACAAAGTGAAACTATATGGTCAAATGGACAACGGGTGTCGATACAAGGAAGTGGTTTTAATGTTGTGGCTGATCTGTACATCGTCTTATTCTCGTCTGTTCTGTACAGCACTAATCCCACCAGCGTTAGAAGATTGTAGCCATTCATAAATTACAATACCAGAATTCACTGTTTTAATCATTTTAATTAATGCACAGAATTCGCTCCTGCTTTGTCTCGAAATGTGAATCCTTTATGGATAAACTCTTTAATGAATCCTTAATTAAGCACCGTAAATCCATTGTTTTAAATCTCTCACCCGTACAGTATATGCAGCGAGCGCTCGATCGGAACAGAAGGACCTTCGTGCTATTGTGCGTTAAATAGAAAATACAGTAATGTATGGATCCATTGTCAGAGCTTACAGCGGGGAAAAAAGACTGTTAATAAGATTTAAGAGTCGGAGAATGAAGAAGTGATGTACAGTAATTCCAGGATTCAGTTCAATACAGTAGAACATTAAGGAATTATTACAAAAACGCTTGGATTAACTAAGAGCACACACACACAAAACAATTCAACATCATATAAAATGTAAAGGATTTTTAGAGCTATTTTTAATTCAAGCACTTAAGACGGGCATCTATAAGTGCCATGCCACTCTACACCCCATAGGAAGAAAGACTATTTTGCACCACCAGCAGCAAAGGAAGCGGTCAGCGGTCAGGGATCAGCAGAAAGCTTTGTCAAGAGGCTCACGAGTGGCGCAACTGCCTAAGCAATAGTGATGCCACAGCCATCCGTAAAGAGCATAACTAGCCTCACTCACTCTCCCTTGCAGTTTGGAAAGGTATGGTGGATCTTCACAATTCGTGGAGAAAGCATGTTGTAGCCTTCACCTTCCCAGCTTGGTAGCATTGTGAGATAGCTAGTGGGGGAACCGGTCGCAACTAACCTGGGGAGAAAAATTGGCACAGTTGCTCTAGGCATGGCCACTCACAAACAGCAAAACAGCAAAACACTGAAGGCCTTATGATTTCTGGGAACTAAAAATATGTAATTAATAGTTCTGTTCTTTACATCTGAACTCTGCAAGCACTGTATTTCAACCAAGTTTTGATTGGAAACAAAGTTAAAATGGCCCACAGAAAGTTGACCGATCCAAATTTTTTTCCTCCTTGCTATCTAGGTAGGCACAGCCAAGCGAGCTCTCCCATTGGTTAGGACTTCAGGAGCTGGACAGAAGGCCTTACACGTTAGATTAAGTACCAACATAATTAGGAACTGACAGAGTCATATTTTTGAAAAAAATGTCATGCTAGTCCTTCTGGAGGTTCTAGATATGTCACTGATTGTGAGTCTTAGTCTAAGCAGTGTTTCGGGTAGTTGTTAGGAATGGAAAACAGCAGTGGCAGCTCTATGCAGGACTCTGTGCAGGACTCTACTGAAAAAGTCACTGTAACACTGATACATACAAGCTCAAATATATGTTGGTGTCTGTTACAGGCTTCATCTGTCTGTGCTTAACCTAGAACATCCATTAGACGTTCATGTGCACCAGCGGGAGTTGGAGTTTATGTTATTGATTTATGATATTTATGGCCTGAAATGAAGGCTGAGCTCTAGGAGTCACGGTTCACCAACAGCATACACACACATGCATACATGTCCGATTACATTTCTCCTCTGATACACACACACACACACACACACACGCGCACACACACGCGCACACACACACACACACACACACACTTATCCATCCACTCTATCCTCACCCCGTCTCCGTCTTGTGCAGGATTGAGGATTGGGGGGGGGATGGGAAAAGGAGAGCAGATGAGAGCGGAAAGCTCATCTCTCCCCTCTCATCACTCCATCCGTGGAAGGATGGAAGGGTCGGGGTGATAGAATTGAGCAGACGTGGGGGGTTAAGGAAATTCAATCACAAACTGAATTGAATGCATATTTATATATGTATATCCACACATTTATAAATGTATAAATATTTATACATATATATTTATTTATATTAATAGGTCTGGAGGGAGCTGACCTTCCAGACCTGGCAGACTCCCTTCTCTGCACCCCCGACTTACGATCTCTCCCTCACACATACTTATTTATGGCATTTTCCACTGACGACTGTAGTATTGCTGAACTTTTTCCCCTTGATCTGGTCCACAGGTGTGAGTTCTGAGTTTGAACCTTTATGCCAGTATGCCACAAATAAGTGCACACCTCGCTGATGTATAAACAGACCAGTTTGTTGTCAAGGGATGGGACATTAGAGAGTAATACAGAAGGAATGGCTGGTCTCTTGGGGTTAGCCTTTAGCCTATCATGGACACTCCACACAGAAACTAGCCCATCCTGCCTTGGTCAGCTGCGTCAGGCGCCACCGTGCTCATAGGACCTGGTCGGCTCCTCAAGCTCTGCTACCAGGAACATGAATGATTATAATATTTACCAATTTCCAGCAGTGTCTGAAGATCATAGATGTAAATATGAGTGTTTGGGAAGCAGGTATGAAACAAACTGCTCAAGAAATCTGGGCGTTGAGAAGAGAAGCTGCTGAGTGCTTACACGTCCACACTGTAAGTATCTCTATACGTTCTTTTGTTCTGCTTTCTACTGTTTTTCACAATATAATTAAACAAAATACTTTAGTTGTTAAATAGGGTTCTTAGTAAAATGTGAAGAACATCACATCCTAATAATCCACCTTTAACCTAATCGCGAAAATCATCCACTATGCTAATATTTTCGGTTGAAGCTGACGTTATTCAGAAAGCATCAGACTGACTGTAACTTCCTGACGAAGACCAAGCACTACAGAACAAATCAGCACGCTTGTAAACGTGAACGTCGGCTGTACTTCCGAGTGGATAAGGCATCCAGTCAGCGGGCGGAGCAGCTCGTTTTAAGTAGCGATAAATATGGACAGAACAGGCTGAACCAAAATATGGTTAATAATGGAAAATGTTGTGTTTGAGGCTGTAATGTCAAATTTGCATATCACTGCTGTCGAAACGAAACCTCCATTTTTTGTCGGTTTTCAGTTTTTGACATCAATTGAAAATGCCTGTTATCGTTTACATTGTGTGTGAATTTCACGAAGAATGGACCAAAAGAAACGTTCCAAAATGACTTGAAAAAACGTCTGGTTCCATTGACTTACATCAAAAGTAAAGTATGTTTTTTCCTTCCCCTGTAAAGTTACCATTTTGGAGGTTTTCTTCTGACAACAGCGATACATTACAATCGTTACAATCAAAGTCTGTAGTATGCAGTTATTTGGATGATGTTCTGGTCATATAGACCATAATTAAGCAGCTAATGACGTTAACCTAGAGTGGATGAGGTCAGAGGGGACCACCGCGGTCACCACGCCAGCCGCCAGCGCGCTATAGACCCTGTTTAGCTCCTATATGTGCGGATCAGTGCAAATCAGCAAGCGAGTCACCGTTTACGAGTGAAATAAGGAAAAGGAAACATGTTATATTGTCTTTAGCTTCTGTTTTGCGGCACCAGCAGCGCTGATCAGCCCGGCAACCCCCCCCCACACACACACACATGCCTGTGATAAAGTTATGGCTCCCGCAGACTGGTCCCAGTCCAGCCCGTTCGCTCGTTTTTAAAAATCCAAAGGCGAAAGCGCAATGAAACGAGTCCAAAGCCGTAAAGTAAGACCCAGTGAAGACGGAGAGAGCCAAACTAAATGTTGAAACTGGCACCATCAGCGGCCTAAAGCACTAACAAATCACTAAAAAGAGTCCCGTAAAAAACCCTCAGACTCTGAATCAACACAGACATCAAAGTCCACCTCCTGGAGCGAGAGAGGGAGAGAGGGAGAGAGGGAGCGGTCAGTGTGCAGGTGCGGTGTTAGTATTTTTCGTACGTGGTGTTCAGTGTGTTACTGATCTGAATTGAAAGTCTTGCTGGAGAACCTGTTACAGCCGGAGAACGAGCAGTGTGAGCGTGTGTGTGTGTGTGTGTGTGTGTGTGTGTGTGTGTGTGTGTGTGTGTGCTCTCTGGTCGTCCTCTGTCAGATGTTAATGAAGTTACAGTGACAGACGAGCGAACGTCTCTGCGCAGATGAGATTAAAGCAGGTTGACGCGAAACAGAGACGTATTAATACACTTATCACTGCTGTCAGAGAGAAACAGACACGCACTGTTTATACTCGCTCGCCCGCTCCCTCAACGCACCGCTCCCTACCACTCTCTCTCTCCCGACACAACTCTACCACTCCCTCTTCGCCTCTTTACCACTCTCTCGCTACCTCTTTACCACTGTCTCTCTACCCTCTTCTCTCCCTCTACCTCTCTACTGCTCTCTCTACCACTCTCTTTCTCTCTCTACCTCTACTATTCTCTCCATTTCTCTCTCCCTCCTCACCTCTCTCTACCTCTTTACCATTCTCTCTCTACCACTCTCTTTCTCTATTCCTCTCTCTACCCCTGTCTCTTCCACTCTCTCCCTTCTACCACTCTTTCCACCCCTCTCTCTTTCTTTATTTCTCTCTCTACCACTCTCTCTCTACCTATCTGCCACTCTCTCTCTACCTCTACCACTCTCTCTCTTTCGCTCATCTCTCTCTACCACTTTCTCTCTATTTCTCTCTCTCTCCCTCTACTTTTCCACCACTCTCTCTCTACCTCTATTT
>NW_023494800.1:36089030-36131530 GCF_904425465.1 Colossoma macropomum
GCTGCTGTTGGAAGAAAACCTTGTATCTCCTAAATAGTAACTTTCCAGGAGAAGGAAAAAACCTACTTTACTTTTAATGTAAGTCAATGGAACCAGACGTCTTTCCAAGTCATTTTGGGCCGTTTCTTTTGGTCCATTCTTCATGAAATTTACACACAGTGTAAAGGTCAACAGGTATTTTCACATTATGTCACAAACTGAAAAACAACAAAAATGGAGATGCAAGGTTTTGTTCCGAGAGCAGCGATATATATAGCATCAGACATTAACAGGCCCATAAAAACTCACAGCCCAGAGGGGAGAGGGTCTCACACACACACACACACACACACACACACACACACACACACACACACACACACACACTTCAACGAGTGCGCTAAAGGTCCCCAGTTTGGCCAGGCTTGAATTTTGGGCCTAGTTTGGGGGAATTTTCCACACATACAACAGTGGGTTCGATTCGGTTCTGGTCAGTTTTCCAGTGAGTGATTTACCAGTTTATCCCAGCAAGTAATTTTCTGTCGATTAGTAACAAACTACATCTGAGGTAATTCATCTCTCTTATCGAGTGAGAGTGGGTTCAGGCCGGATTTGGGTTCCTATTCAGGCCTGAGCAGGTGGGGTCTCAGAATCGTGGCTATGGATCAGGTTTGAGCCTCAGACAGCCATTCAGCACAGAAACTCTCTGTACGTTGGACACAGTGCAAACACACAAAGTGGTGCAAAACCACTCAAAACTAAACAACTCCAGTGCTGAAATATGGGCTGTTAAATATCACACGCACGTCCAGCCCGAATTCTACTCCAAACACTGTGTACGACCTCCCCATTAACCGCACACACACCAGCACACACACGGTAAGAGCATGTTTAGCAGTTATCTGTTGCCAGGCTGGCGGTAGCCGTCTGTTTATCGCCTCTCTTGAGCACGGCAGTGTTGGTAACTCAGCGGTTTGCAGAGTTGAAGTGGACAGGTAGCTGTGTTAGTTATGGCACCGTTCCTGTCCACTGTGCTAGCCTGCTATTTCAGCAGACGTGGGAAAGACCAGCAGTTCAGCAGAAACAGGTGCTATTTTAAAGGCCTCAGTAGGAGCGCCAGCCCCTTTCGCTAGTTCTTGTGCACTTCTAACTCAAGGTCCTGTCTAGCACTAAAGGACCGCACAGCGATCAGCACTAACATGTCATTTTCTGACCCTAACGCTCAGAACCACCGTTACACACTAGCTAGACCTTACCAAGAACGCTAACACAGCTAGGCAGAACTGGCCTGCTAGCCCAACTCTAATTAGACTCCATTAACTTTCATTGAGCTTGTCTAGTGGAACCTACCTTGCGCTTCCACTCACTGGCCACTTTATTAGAAACACTCACCTTGTACTTCCAGTAACTGGCCACTTTATTAGAAAAACACTCACCTTGCACTTCCACTCACTGGCCACTTTATTAGAAACACCCACCTTGTGCTTCCACTAACTGGCCACTTTATTAGAAACACTCACCTTGTACTGCCACTCACTGGCCACTTTATTAGAAACACTCACCTTGAGCTTCCACTAACTGGCCAATTTATCAGAAACACCCAAGTTGTGTTTCCACTTACTGGGCACTCAACCAGCCACTGTTTTAGGAAAAATCACTTTGTATGACCACTAACCAGCCACTTTATTAGAAACACCCAACTTGTACTTCCACTTACCGGCCACTTTATTAGAAACATTTCCTTCTGGGCACTTCATTAGAAACACCCACTTTTACCATCCATTCACTGGCCACTTTAATAGATCCTTGTGCTTTCACTCACTAGAGCTCCACCATAGTTTACCCAACAGTTTATCAGGCCCCATTCTACCATTCATCACTGGTCAGTGGTCATCATTGGTCAGTGGTCATTACATGCAGATGATAAACATAGTTTTACTAGATTTATTACTAGACACAGATATTAAAGCAAGTGTGATAATCTTCTCTATTCAGAGCTGAAAACTCTCACTCCAACAAAAGGGAGTGAGAAGGAGAGTGAAAACAGAGAGGGATTTGTGGACGTTAGCTACGAGGCTCGTGCTTTTCCATGATCTGCTCATTAGGGACACTCCTTCTTCCTCTACGGCACTCAGGGGACTGGCTTCATTTCCTAGGCCCTGGTCCTTCCTGTTGGCACACACAGACAGGGGTCTGGTTCTTGACCTGTGACCCTGCCGTTCACCTCCAGCTCCACAAAACTGACTCCTCTACTCCACCACAAAACACACCCACACCTTGTCATGCTGTCATATCAAACCCCAAATCACTGCTAACACACATTACTGAAGTTAGTGCTGACAGTTATCCTTACTAGAAATGACTTAGATTTCTTTTCTTCTTTTGCTTCCTAAAATATTCCTTTTTTCTTTATAGTATCAGCCAAATAAAGGGGTGTTTTCCCAGAACTTTGTACTAGCATAACCATGGAAATTGGTGTTGTACAGTTATGGAAATGTGTGTAGTGTAACCATGGAAATGAGTATAGTGTAACAATGGAAATGAGTATAGTGTAACAATGGAAATGGGTGTAGTGTAACTACGGAAATGGGTGTAGTGTAACTATGGAAATGAATATAGTGTAACCATGGAAGTGGGTGTAGTGTAATTATGGATATGAGTGTATTGTAACCATGGAAATGAGTATAGTGTAACCATGGAAATGAGAATAGTGTAACTATGGAAATGAGTATAGTGTAACTATGGAAATGGGTATAGTGTAACCATAGAAATGGGTATAGTGTAACTATGGAAATGAATATAGTGTAACCATGGAAGTGGGTGTAGTGTAATTATGGATATGAGTGTATTGTAACCATGGAAATGAGTATAGTGTAACCATGGAAATGAGAATAGTGTAACCATAGAAATGAATATAGTGTAACTATGGAAATGGGTGTAGTGTAACCATGGAAATGAGTATAGTGTAACTATGGAAATGGGTATAGTGTAACCATGGAAATGAGTATAGTGTAACCATGGAAATGAGAATAGTGTAACCATAGAAATGAATATAGTGTAACTATGGAAATGGGTGTAGTGTAACCATGGAAATGAGTATAGTGTAACTATGGAAATGGGTATAGTGTAACCATGGAAATGAGTATAGTGTAACCATGGAAATGGGTATAGTGTAACCATAGAAATGGGTATAGTGTAACCATGGAAATGAGTATAGTGTAACCATGGAAATGGGTATAGTGTAACCATAGAAATGAGTATAGTGTAACCATGGAAAAGAGTATAGTGTAACCATGGAAATGAGTATAGTGTAACCATGGAAAAGAGTATAGTGTAACCATGGAAATGAGTATAGTGTAACCATGGAAATGAGTATAGTGTAACTATGGAAATGAGAATAGTGTAACCATAGAAATGAGTATAGTGTAACCATGGAAAAGAGTATAGTGTAACCATAGAAATGAGTATAGTGTAACTATGGAAATGAGAATAGTGTAACCATAGAAATGAGTATAGTGTAACCATGGAAAAGAGTATAGTGTAACTATGGAAATGAGAATAGTGTAACCATGGAAATGAGAATAGTGTAACCATGGAAATGAGCGTAGTGTAACCATGGAAATGAGTATAGTGTAACCATGGAAATGAGCGTAGTGTAACCATGGAAAAGAGTATAGTGTAACCATGGAAAAGAGTATAGTGTAACCATGGAAAAGAGTATAGTGTAACTATGGAAATGAGAATAGTGTAACCATAGAAATGAGAATAGTGTAACCATGGAAATGAGAATAGTGTAACCATGGAAATGAGCGTAGTGTAACCATGGAAATGAGTATAGTGTAACCATGGAAATGAGCGTAGTGTAACCATGGAAATGAGTATAGTGTAACCATAGTTATGGGTGTTGCATAACAATGGAAGTGGGTGTAGTTTAACCATGAAAATTAGTGTAGTTTAACCATAGAAATTGGCATAGCATGATTATAAAAATGGGTGTAGTGTAAGAATGAACTTGTGTACAGCATAACCATGGATATAGGTGTAGTGCCCCAACAGAATTTTGTGTAATATAACCATGGAAATGGGTGTAGTGTAACCATGGAAATGAGTGTACCATAACCAGGACAATGTGTGCATCATACCAATGGAAATGGGTGTATCTATATATCAATGATGTATCTGTACTTCAGATTAATTTTTATCAGTCAGCCCAATTTATACATCTATTTCTGTTATCTGGACTACAACTGCCGGTCAGTGAGACTAGAGCTGCCACGTTTACAGATTTCAGCCACGGCCTCTAACTCTGAAAGTGCGTGCGGCGGCTTGACGAGACAAAACTGGATTTCCCGAAGTCCTCAGTGTAAACTGCACCTATGCACACAGGCACGACTGTAAAAAGCAAAGCCTGCCGCGTCTACTGCCTTCATAGCGAGCTGCGTTTGTTGTAACCGCACACGCGCCGCACCTCCAAACATCACAGTACTGGTTTGTCAGAGCAAAGCCTTGTGGCCGCAGAGGGACCGCACGCAGTTTGACTTAATGCTAATACGGCGGCGGAATCGTCAGGAGCTGTTTTCTGTATTCCCGCATGAAAGGAGCGACAGCGAAAAGGAGGGTTTGTGAGGGAGTGAGAGAGAGAGATAGCAAGAGCCTAAGAGAGAGAGAGAGAGAGAGAGAGAGAGAGCGAGCATGAGTGTGTGAACGGAAGACTGTTTCACCTCTCCCAGGACAGTCTATTAGCCACCCTCATCTTGATTTAACACGTTTGCGCGAGCAGGGAATTCATGTCCGCTATGAATAATTTATCCGGCTCTTTTATTTCCTCAGCTGCGGACTGTCGTGGGGGGATAAGCACTGAAAAAAAAAGAAAAAAGAAAAAAAAAAAGAACAGCAACAGGTGTTACGCTAACTGTGTTTAGAAACCCACAGCCTGACTGCGCTCCGCAGAGGGGGGGTTGGGGGGGTGGGGGAGAGAGAGAGAGAAAGAGAGAGAGAGAGAGAGAGACAGAGGTCAGCAGGCCGACAGCCCGCTCTGAATAAGATCAAACTGTAATTGAGTCGAGAAAAAGGGCCTTTCCGTCGCCGTGGTTTCCTCTTCGATAACCCATCGGGCCTTATCGCGCCGCGTGAGTTTTCCTGCTGGATGCCGCGCGGCGCTGAATAACAGCGCGAGGAGAGAGAGACTCTGTGTTTATCTCTCTCTCAGAGGGAGAAAAGAAAGAAGCGCATCCCTCTATCTCCCAGGCTCATCTGTAACAAGCTACGCGAGAGCATTCGGGGCGGATGAGTGCAGAGATGGAGCGATAGCGTTCCGCACTCAGACGGAGGGATAGCCGGATCAGTCTCCGTGTGCGCTCGTGTTCCCGCTGGGGCGTCGGAGAAGGTGATTTATGCCCCTCCGCCGCCTCTCGGAGACACGACCGCCCGTGAAATGAGCGCACAGCGGGTGCGTTTGTCCAAAACATCAACGAGAAAAAACACAAAACAAGAAATCTTTTCTCTGATTCAGTCACGAGAACAGTGGTGATGTCATTAAAAGTTCACAACATCATCAGTAATAATATCGATCAATAAATCAGTAGATCGATACATCGACACAGAAACAGGCACAGCATTATGACAGCGAGTGTAGTGCGTTGCGATAATGGATATAGAACGTTACAATAGCTGGTTTATCGATTTATGACATTTTTTACAGTAGTTCAAATATAGTGGGTTCTTCATGGGTCTTTAGTAAAAAAGATGTACCTACATAGAACCATTAACACTCAAAGAACGCTTTGCACAATTAAAAGGTTCTTTGCATCGTGAAATGGTTCTTCAGATTGACAGAGAATGTGCTGTAGATACTTTTCAAAAAAGGGTCCTATGTCACCAAAAAGGGTTGTTGTCAAGCTTGGAACAATAGAAGAACCCTTTCTTCTATATAGTACCATTTACAGCATATTCTCCATCAATCTGAAGAACGCTTTTTGGTGCTATGTAGAACCATTTTCAAAAAAGGTGCTATGTAGAACCATCTATAGCATATTCTTAATCAATCTAAAGAACGCTTTTGGGTGCTATACAGAACCCTTTTAAAAAAGTGCTGTATAGGACCATCTACAGCATATTCTGAATGAATCTCAAGAACCCTTCTCAAAAAGGTTCTATATAGAACCATCTACAGCACATTCTTCATCAACCTGAAAACTTTTTCAGCACCAAAAAAGGTTCTTCTACTGTTAGAAACTTGCCATCTTAACACTAGAGGAACCCTTTTTGTTGTTATACAGAACCATGTTCAAAAAGGTGCTATATAGAACCATCTACAGCACATTCCACATTAATCTGAAGAACAATTTCATGATGCAAAGCACTCTTTAATCATGCAAATGGTTCTGTGAGTGTTCATCTACAGCATATTCTCCATCAATGTGTAGAATTGTTTAGCACCAAACTGTTACCATCTTGCAATCAAAATCATAGAAGAATCCCTTTTGGAGCTATATAGAACCCCTTTTAAAAAGGTTCTACATAGAACCATCTACAGCACACTCTCCATCAATCTGAAGAATGCTTTCATGATGCAAAGAACTTTTTAATCATGCAAAGGGTTCTCTGAGTGTTTATGGTTCTGTTTGGTACCATTTTCTTTACTAAAGAACCCTGAAGAACCACTGTTCGTTTTTGAGAGTGTAGAGTGTTACCATAACAGATGTAGAGTGTCACTGTAGAGGTGGATGTAGTGCATTGGGTTACAGTAATAGGCTTTTGGGGCAACGCTGGAGTTCCCCTGTTCTCATGGTATCAAAGGCAGTGCCTGTTAGGTCCATTCCGCGAGTTCCCCTTTTATTTATTGACCAATTAGAGATGCCCCGCAGGCATTCCTCGCTTTCATCATCACACTCATAAATCCCGGTGACTGATCGGGCCTTTTTCGGGGGGAGGAAAACAAGCTGCATATGACGACGGACGCAGAACGTCAGCCTAATGAATCTGAGAACTCTGCAATCTTAAATCTTACATCAGCAACCAGCTGCCTTTTATTCTTCCGTTCTTTAGTACTTCTGCACGCGAGCCTGATCTCGTCTGAGGCCCGTGACCTCGGGCTCCACTTCACGACCGTACCGGGTACCGTTCTTTTGGCCATGAGGAACCATCTGCATGATTAAAAGGTTCTCTGCATCATAAAATGGTTCTTCAGATTGACAGAGAGTGTGCTGTAGATGCTTCTTGAAAAGGGTTCTGTGTAGGGTTGTTTTGATGTCAGGCGTGTAACAACAGAAGAACCCTTTTCAAAAAGGTTCCATATAGCACCATCTACAAAACGTTCTCTAACAACATGGGCAATTTTTCTTGCACCAAAAATGGTTCTGCTACTGTTACAAACCTGCCATCGAAACATTTGATAGAGCCTGATCTCTTCCCTGAGGCCTGGGACCTTTTTGAAAAGGGTTCTGTATAGTACCAAAAAGGCTTGTTTTGAAGCCAAGCTAGTAACAATAGAAGAACCCTTTTGTTGCTATATAGAGCACTTTTCAAAAAGGTTCTATATAGAACCATCCACAGCATATTCTCCTTCAATCTGAAGAATTTTCTAGCACCAAAAAAGGGTTCTTATATTGTTACAAGCTTGCCATTGAAGCAATCGAAGAGCCTGATCTCAGCTGAGGCCCATGACCTCGCTTTACGGCCATAGCGGGTACTGATCATTCAGCAGTGAGGAACCCTCTGCATGATCAAAAGGTTCTTTGCTTTGTAAAAAGGTTCTTCAGATTAACAGAGAGTGTGCTGTAGATGCTTTTTGAAAAGGGTTCTGTACACTACCGAAAAGGGTTGCTTCGATGTCAAGCTTGTAACAATAGCAAGACCCTTTTTGGTGCTATGTAGAGCCTTGTCAAAAAGGTTCTATATGGAATACTGTACAGCACATGCTTCATCAATCTAAAGAATTTTTTAGCACCAAAAAAGGGTTCTTCTATTGTTACAAACCTGCCATTGAAACAATCAAAGAGCCTGATCCCGGCTGAGGCCCTAGACCTTGGGCCCCCTTTTTTACAGCCATACCAGGTTCTGACAGATCTCAAGGTTTGTGAAGTTCTCAAGTTTCTCTTACGCTGAAATCAGGTTAGACGAGCGAAGCCTTTCCGAGCTGCCCCTGCAGACATGAGCCCCTGAGCGAGAGAGGAAGCTGCAGGCCGTATCTCTACACCCATCTCCCTGAATTAGTAGCGAATGTTCTCGTCGGCGCGTACCTGGGTTAACCAAGCGCCGTCCCGCAGCGCTGCACTTCACGACAAACCCGCAACTCCTAACGGGTCTCTCCCGAAGCCTCGGCGCACCTGCTGCGCACCAAAGGAAGTGCTCTCTCTCTCTTTCTCTCTCTCTCTCTCTCCGTTCGTTGGTGGTGGTTTTTGATTCTCTGATTCAGACTCTGCTGCAGATGGCTGGGTTTTTTTGCTAAACCACCCCCCACTTTCAAAAGGTGGTTGCAGCTCCTACTATTAACACAACAGTAGACTTCCAAAAGTTCCCTTCCCCTAGACCCTTTTTCAAAAAGGTGCTATATAGAACCATCTACAGCACATTCTCCATCACTCTGGAGATCCCGTTCACGATGCAAAGAACTTTTTAATCATGCAAAGGGCTTTTTGAGCACTCAGGGATCTATACAGAACGATCTACAGCACATTCTCCATCGATCTAAAGAATTTTCTAGCACCGAAAAGGGTTTCTCCTGTTGTTACAAACTTGCCCCTGAAACAATCGAAGAAGGCTTTTTGGAGCTACAGTGAACCACTTTCAAAAAGGTTCTATATAGAACCATCTACAGCACGTCCTCCAACAATCTGAAGAACAAAGGGCAAAGGGCTCTTGAGCATTTATGGTTCCATATAGAACCATCTACAGCACGTTCTCCATGAATCTAAAGAACTTTCTAACACCAAAAAAAGGCTTTTTCTATTGTTACAAACTTGCCGTCGAAACATTCAAAGAGCCTGAACTCGTCCGACGCCCGGGTCCTCGGGCTCCGCTTTACGGCCGTACCGGGTACCGTTCGTTTGGCCGTGAGGAACCCTCTGAATGATCAAAAGGACTTCCAGAAGTTCCAGTCTGAGAATCCAGTGCTTGACATCTATGCTCTAAGACGACCCCCTGACATCTGGACAGTGGCTCAGTGCTTACTGTTTTAAGTCTATTGTCCTCTATGGTCCAGTCCCATTTCTTATTTTTACCCCTACCCCTTGTTTTCGAGGGTCACTTTGCCCCTTGGAACTGAGTTACGAGGGGTAGTGGTTAAAATCTTCCCTACGAAATGGAACAATTCCACCTTAAATGGTGCAGCAGTTGTGACTAGCTCTTCTTACCTGCTCTTCCTCTTTTTCCTTTTCCTCTCATTTACCTTCTTTCCTCCTTCTCTGATCTTCCTCTCCCTTCTTCCCTCCTCTTCCTCTTTCTCCTTCCCAATCTCTCCTTTTCTTATTCCCCTCCCTCTTTTCCTCTTGCTCGTCCTCTCTCTCCGTCCTTCTTCTCTATTGCTCCTTACCTCCTATCCCTCCTTCTTTCTTTTCTCTTCCTTTCTCCTCTCCATCTCCCTTCTTCCCTCATCTTCCTCTCTATTCCCTTCCTCCTCTCCCTCCTGCCCTAATCTTTCCTTCCCTCCCTTTCCTCCCTATTTCCTTAACCATCCTCTCTCTCCCTCTCTCCTCTTCCTCTCCTTCCTGCCCAATCTCTTTTTTCCTCCTTTTCCTCTTCCTCTGACACAGTCTCTCTTTTTCCTATTCCTCTCCCACTTTTCCTCTCCTTCCCTCCGCTTCTTACCTGCTCTTCATCTATGTCCTTTTCATCTCATTTACCTTCTCTTCTTTCTCTGATCTTCCTCTCCCTTCTTCCCTTCTCCTTCTCTTTCCTTTCTTCCTCCTCCCCAATCTCTTTTTTCCTCCCTCTTTTTTTTCCTCTTGTTCCTTGTCTCTCTCTGTCCTTCTTCTTTATTGCTCCTTATCTCCTCTTCCTCTTTCTTTCTCTTATCCTCCTCTTTCCTCTCCTCTCCATCTCCCTTTTTCCCCACATCTTCCTCTCTTTCCCTCCCTACTCTTCCTCTCTTTCCTTCCTTCCTCTCCCTCGTGCCATCTTCTGTCCTTCCCTTCTCTTTCTTCCTATTTTCTTGACCTTCCTCTCTTTCCTTCTCTCCTCTTCCCCCATTCTGCTTCCTCTTCTCTTCTCCTCTTGCTCTTTCTCCTTTCCTACCTTCTTCCTCTTCCCCTCTCTTCCTCCTTATCCTCTCTCCATCTTTCCTTCCTGTCTCTCTCTCCTTTACTCCTCATGTTCTTCCCCTTAGCCCTTCCCTCTCCCTCTTTTCCTCCTCTTCCTCTCTCCTTCCCTTCTCCTCTTCTCCCTCCTCTTCCTTCCTTCCTTCCTTTCTCTCCTTGCCACATCTCTCTCTCTCTCTCTCTCTCACCCCCTCTCTCTCTCCTCCTTTACTGTTCGGTTGTGAAGAACATGAGGGCACCTGAGACGAAAATAATGAGGCTGCAGCTTCGCTCTTTGAAAGCGGTGGATAAGAAGCATTGACTCCTCGTGTCTCTCCTCTCTCCGCCCTCACACCTGGCCCGGAGTGTGTGTGTGTGTGTGTGTGTGTGTGTGTGTGTGTGTGTGTGTGTGACAGAAGCAGTGAAGGGACCTCATTCACAGGGGAATTGGAGAGAAACTGAGGAGGAACTGCAGACAGACAGACAGAGAGAGAGAGAGAGAGAGAGAGAGAGAGAGAGAGAGAGAGAGAGAGATCATGCTTCACAGGCTGGGGCTTTAAGTTAGTGGCTAAGAGAACCTCACCAACAGGTTCACACACACACACACACACACACACACATTCACACACACACACACACACACACACACACACACACACACACACACACACATACACATGGCCTATTTCCTGTTGGTACAGCATATTGCATGGTTAAAATTAGAACATCTGGAAAGAGAGAGAGAGAGAGAGAGAGAGAGAGAGAGAGAGAAACAAAAAGAGAGAAAAGGATAGAAGGATAAAGATAAAAAGATAACAAGAGAGAAAAGAAAGCAAAAGAGAGTGAGAGTTAACAGGCTGAGAAAGAGAAAGACAAATACAGAGAGAAAAGATAATCTTAGAAAGAGAAAGAAGAGAGAGGGAAAAGAGAGACAAACAAGAGAGATGACATTAGTATATAGAGAAGGAGTTGATAGAAAGAGACAGAAAGAGAAAGAGATAGAGAGAAAGACAGAGAGAGAGAGGAGAGAAGGATAGAGGGGGGGACGTTTAAAAGAAACCGAAGGAGAGACAAAAAAGTAAGACAGAGTAAATGACAGAGTGACAAGAGAGAAAGAAAAGAGAAAGAGAAAACGAGTGAGAAAAAGGAGTGAAATGGGGTGGAAAGAGAGTGAAAAAGGTAGAGAGAAAGAGAAAATAGAGAAAGAAAAACACCGTGAAAGAGAAAGAAAGAGAGACAAACAAGAGAGAGAGAAAGAGACAAACAAAAGAGAGAGAGAATGAAAAAGAGGGAGAAAAGAACAAAACAAGAGAGAGACAAAGAAGAGAGAGAGAAACAAGTGAGAGAGAGCGAAACAAGAGAGTGAGAGAGAGAAACAAGAGAGAGAGAGACAGACAAAGAAGAGAGAGAGAGAGAAACAAGCTAAGTGACATGTTCATAATTCATAAGTAAATAAATAGCATACACACTATATACAACTGTAATCAAATATCTCGTTAACGGCCTGTTAATCTATACACAGTTCATCTTTCATTGATACAGGTTTGTCTCTCTTAAAGCTATTTGTATGTATGTATGTATTTTCTCTCTCTATATCTGACACACATTTAAAGAATGAAACCTTTATCTGTCTCTTTATGGAACATTCAGGGCAGAAAGTCATCACTATTTGGATACAAAAGCAAAAACAAAGAATTCACAAACAACACAAAGGACATCGATGTTATAATCCTCCAGGAAACCTGGTGTAAATCTGACTCCGTCACTCACTGTCCCACAAACTATAAAGAAACCATCATCCCCTCTGTTAAACACCCTCATATTAAAAAGGTAGAGATTCAGGTGGAATTATGATTTGGTATAAATCAGAGCTATCAGAATTCAGAACCCCTCTTAAATTAGAAAAGCACATATTTGGCTTAAAATTAAGAAAGAAATCATAAACACGTCAAAAGACCTTTTTCTGTGTACAGTCTACATCCCTCCCAGTGAATCCCCTTATTATGATGAAGACATTTTCCCCAGTCTGCACCATCGGATCAGCAGCTTCCAGGCCCAGGGAAGTGTGCTGATCTGTGGGGACCTGAATGCTCGCACTGGATCTCTACCTGACTTCAACACAGTGCAAGGTAACAATTACATATTCGGACACCAACACCCAGGAAATATCACTAACCTCCCCCGATACAACTCTGATTCACAGGTGAACAGAAACGGAAAGCACCTCCTGCAGCTCTGTCAGAGTCTGGGTCTGTACATTGTCAACGGTAGGTTACGAGGGGACTCTTTAGGGAGATTTACCTTCTGCTCACCTCTTGGAAACAGTACGGTAGATTATATGATAACAGATTTAGACCCTTTCTCTCTCAGTGCGTTCACTGTTAAAGCTCTAACCCCTCTGTATGACCACAGCCAAATCACTGTGTTCATTAAAAGGACAGAGACTAACAGCACTGCACACACTCAGCCCAGTAAGCCGTACAGCACCAGGAGGCCATACAGATGGGCCCAAAACAGCACAGAGGAGTTCCAGGAAGCAATCAGAGACCCCAAAATTCAGACACTTTTAGACAGCTTTCTGGACACCACACACACTCACAGTAATGAAGGCATCAATCCTGCAGTCAGAAATATTAATCACATTTTTACTACAACTGCTCAAACAAGTAAATTAAAACAATCCAGGAACGAACCCCAAAAAACCAAGTGATGGTAAGTGGTTTGATATTGAATGTCAGAAAATTAGGAAAGAATTAAGGAAATCATCAAATCAAAAACACAGAGACCCAAATAATGCAGCACAGCTGACACTAATGGAGGAGTCCATAAGTACAAATAGTTTTTGGGAACATTGGAACACCCTAAACAAACCAAAATCAGAGGAATTGGTCATTCAGAATGGAGACATATGGATCACACATTTCAAATCATTATATAGTAAAGTACCCAGCAACATCACACCTGAACAAAACAACATAACTGAAAAACTAAACATATTAGAATTGGCAATAAAAGGGTTCCAGAATCCCCTGGACTCCCCCATTACTGAGCAGGAACTGAGAGATAACATATCTCACCTAAAACCTAAAAAATCAAGTGGGCCTGACGGCATATTAAATGAAATGATCAAGAACGCAAGCAAAAAATTCGAACTGGCCATTCTCAAACTTTTCAACATGATTCTGAGTGCAGGTTATTTCCCTGACATCTGGAGTCGAGGTCTTATTACGCCCATCTACAAAAGTGGAGATAAATTCGACCCTAATAACTACCGAGGCGTCTGTGTGAACAGTAATCTGGGGAAGGGGCTCTGCAGCATTATCAATTCCAGACTCATAGACTTCCTTATGAAGCACAGTGTCATGAGTAAAAGTCAGATTGGATTCATACCAAATCACCGCACATCAGATCATATTTACACCCTACACACCCTAATCGATCTACAAGTAAATCAAAATAAAAACAGAATTTTCGCATGTTTCATTGATTTCAAAAACGGACTATTTTATAAAGTTCTTGAAAGTGGTGTAGGGGGTAAAACATGACATCATTAAATCCATGTACACAAATAACAAATGCGGTTTAAAGATTGGCACCAAAAGGTTCCTGCTCTATGCAGATGACCTGGTTCTGCTGTCCCCCACAGAGCAGGGCCTACAGCAGAACCTGGACCTGCTGGAGCAGTACTGCCAGACCTGGGCCCTGGCAGTAAACCTGAAAAAGACCAAAACAATCATTTTCCAAAAAAGATCCAGATCTCAGGGAAACACACCCAGCTTCACACTAGGGACACACAAATTAGACCCCTGTAAAGAGTTCAGTTATTTAGGATTGAAGATCAGTTCAACTGGAAACTTCAATCCAGCAGCCAATGAGCTGAGAGAGAAAGCGCGCAGGGCTTTTTACGCAATCAAACCACAAATTCACTTTCAAATACCAATTCAGATCTGGCTCAAGCTGTTCCAATCAGTTATAGAACCGATTCTCCTGTATGGCAGTGAGGTATGGGGGCCACTCTCAAATCTAAACTTTGACCACTGGGACAAACACCCAGTAGAAATCCTGCATACCGAATTCTGCAAGTTCACAGGAGAACAACGAACAACGCCTGCAGAGCTGAATTAGGCCAATTTCCACTGCTGCTCAAAATCCAAATAAGAACCATTAAATATTGGCTACATCTGAAACACAGTGACCCCCATTCTTATCACTACAAAGCCCAGCAATGCCAAGAGCTGAGCAAAGAGAAGAGCCCCCTCACACAGCTGGTCCTGACGCTGAGTTCACTAACACACACTAACACTGTTCCCCGTCAGGACCAGCCTGTAATACACACAATCAGACCAAACCACATTATAACACTCCAAAAACAAAACTACATCACCCACTGAAACACAGACACACACAGAGCACAACGCAGTGCTATCTGACCCTAAACTGTCAGTACACTGTAGCGGAGTACCTGAACACAGTGACTGACACTAAACACAGAACCACGTTGACAAAGTACAGACTCAGTGACCACAGCCTGGCCGTGCAGACCGGCCGCTATAAGAGATCCTGGCTGCCTAAAGAGCTGAGACTCTGCCAGCAGTGTGACAGTAACACTGTAGAGACAGAGCTGCACTTCCTCACTGAGTGTAACAAATACAAACACTAAGGAAAATATACTTTAATAAATTTGAGAAGATTCACCCCCAATTTAGCCCCTCAGTAATGATGAGCAGCTGCCCATCCTGCTAGGAGAGAGGAGAGAGAGCAGCGCCTTAGCAGCACGATATGTATCTGCCTGCCACAATATGAGGGACAGTGAGTGACCCACCCAAACACACACACACACAGAAACACAGACACAAACACACACACACACACACACACACACGCACACACACACACACATACACATACACACACAAGATATCTAAAACTGCCGTTTTCTATTATTTATTATTTTTCCTCTTAATTTTTCTTTACAACTCAATTCCAAAGCACTATTTTTGCTATTATTTTATATGATTCTTGTCATAATTATTCTTATATCAAATGAAATTAAGAGTTCTGATGCTCTTGTTCTAAAGCTCTATGTTCTAAATGTTAATTCTTCTTGTTCCTTTTGATGATGCTTTGGCAATACTGTAAATGAATATGGTCATGCCAATAAAGCTTACTGGATTGAATTGAATTGAATTGAATTGAATTGAATTGAATTGAGAGAAACAAGAGAGAAAGAGAGAGAAACAAGAGAGAATGAAAAAGAGGGAGAAAAGAGAGACAACCAGACAAACGAGAGAGACAGAAAGAGAGAGAGACATAGAGAGAGAGAGGGTAAAGTGAGAGAGAGAGAGAGAGAGAAGGTAAAGTGAGAGAGAGAGAGAGAGAGAGAGAGGGAGGGTAAAGTGAGAGAGAGAGAGAGAGAGAGAGGGGGGTAGAGGAAAAGCGAGAGAGAGAGAGAGAGAGAGAGAGAGAGTAAAGTGAGAGAGAGAGAGAGGGTAAAGTGAGAGAGGGAGAGAGAGAGAGAGAGAGAGGGTAAAGTGAGAGAGGGAGAGAAAGAGAGAGAGGGTAAAGTGAGAGAGGGAGAGAGAGAGAGAGAGAGGGTAAAGTGAGAGAGGGAGAGAAAGAGAGAGAGGGTAAAGTGAGAGAGGGAGAGAAAGAGAGAGAGGGTAAAGTGAGAGAGGGAGAGAGAGAGAGAGGGTAAAGTGAGAGAGGGAGAGAAAGAGAGAGAGGGTAAAGTGAGAGAGGGAGCGAGAGAGAGAGAGAGGGTAAAGTGAGAGAGGGAGAGAAAGAGAGAGAGGGTAAAGTGAGAGAGGGAGAGAGAGAGAGAGAGAGGGTAAAGTGAGAGAGGGAGAGAAAGAGAGAGAGGGTAAAGTGAGAGAGGGAGAGAGAGAGAGAGAGGGTAAAGTGAGAGAGGGAGAGAGAGAGAGAGGGTAAAGTGAGAGAGGGAGAGAAAGAGAGAGAGGGTAAAGTGAGAGAGGGAGCGTCTGGGCCTGCCTGAGCTGCAGCTCTATCGCACGTGTTTCACTCCGTTTGTTTTCTCTCCTTTTGTTCAAAAAACACATTAAAGGAGAAAAACAAATAACAGATTGGAGAGCTAATGGCACGCTAAACTGCGGGGAAAACACACGGAAAGAGCAAGCACAAAAAACTTTCATACATTGAGAGAGAGAGAGAGAGAGGAGGGGTAAAAGAAAAAACTATTAGCAAGTTCAAACATGGCCGAGTTGAATGAATGGCTTTGGGTTTAAAGGCAGCGCTACAGATGCCAGTCCAAACCGGCAGATTCAGGATATTAAGGACCCATTTTTCACAATAAGGGAGGGAGGGAGGCTTTTGACGGCGCTCGGCATTCAGACAGCAGCATGTGAAGCCGTGCCAGAGCGGCCCTCAGATCTCCGCACACAATCACAACACACGGATCGGCTCGCTCAGCACGCGCGGCCGTCCAGAAACACAGACGGGTAAATGCACGCGAGGAATGACGACAGGTGAACACACTACATATATATCCTCCACAAACAGCTCGTATGTTCTCCATAGAAAAGCACTGACCAACAGAACAGACCCTCTGGAACTGCTGTTGATCTGGAGGGGTCCAGCACTGGGCTGTGGGACCATTCAGTACCTTTAGGATGAGATATTATCCAGAACCGACAATCCAACATAGGCTACGTTCACTTTACAAGCCTCAATTTTCAAATCCGATTTTTTGCTCAAATCCGATCTCTCTGACACAATGGTTCACACTCGTTTAGGTAAGTGATTCAAATCTGTCATTAATGTAAACGAGCTGGCGTCCTGAAATGACCCTCATGAGCTCATCCTACTCAGTAACGTCACGTGAATGAATCACGAGCATCATCAGAACAAACTAACGAGCAGAACAATTAACTCTGATCGGCTCTCAGCTTCATTATTAGACAAAAGGAGAAAAAGGTGAGATGAACTGCTTTTCCACCGTTTACAAGCTTACAGTCACATGGCCATGAATCGGACAGGCATCCGATCTAGGACCACATATGAAAGTGGCCCAGTTCGGATTTGAAACGATCAGATTTGTGTCCACACACAAATCACATTAGGGCAAAAAATCGGATTTGTGCCACTTCAGCCTGGTAATGTGAATGTAGCCACAAGTACCTGACCTCACTAATGCTCAATCAAATCCTCACAGCAATGTTCCAACAAGTAGTGTAAAGCGTTCTGTAAAGAGTAGAGCTCAAATTCACTATTAACACCTTCATTTCAGAAGAAACGCTGGACCCACAGACTTCGTAGAAGCTAACTGACACCAAAATAGGGGATATTTGCGAGCGCGAAGTGGAGTGACGGGTGTCGATGTGAGAGAAAGCCGATATTAAACCTGTTTGTTTGAGACTGTAGCGCTCTGGCTAAGCTAACTGGAGCTTAGTTATCAGGCCAAATATGCCACACACCACAGCACAGGCTGGGTTCCAGCTAACTGATGCTAAAATGACACCTATATAGAGAAGACCTGAGAGCACAAAGTCGCTGTAACAGAAAACTGAAATCGAGCCTGTTCGTGTTTGAGACTGTAGCATTTTGGCTAAGCTAATAAGGGCTTAGCAGGCCAAATATGCCACACACCACAGCACAGGCTAGGTTCCAGCTAACTGATGCTAAAATGATGCCAATTTAGAAGATTTCTGAGAGCACAATGTTGCCTGGCGTTACACTGACAGAAAGCTGAAATGGTCCCTGTTCTGTGGCGTTTGGAACTGTAGCATTTTGCCCACGTTAACAAGAGCTTAGGTAGCAGCACAAATATGCCACACTGCTAAGCAAAGGCTTGGTTAAAGCTATCAGAAGCTAAAACAACACCGGTTTAGAGGATATCTGAGAGCACAAATTTCGAGTGACTGGTGTTGGGAGTGACAGAAAACCTATTCTATAGTGTTTGGGACTGTTGTGTTTTTGGCTAAGCTAACAAAAGCTTCATTAGCTGACCAAAGAGCGCCACACAGCACAACACAAGCTCGGCTGAAGCTAACAGATGCTAAAATGAGGTCCGTTTAGAGCAAACTCAAGTGACTGGTGCCACTAGTGACCTGTTCTGTGGTGTTTGGGACTGTTGCATTTTTGGCTAAGCTAAAAAAAGCTTTATAGCTGACCAAACAGTGCCACACAGCTAAGCACAGGCTTGGCTGAAGCTAAAATGATGCCCATTCAAAGCATGTTTGGGAGCGCAGTGTCGAGTGACCGGTATTAGAGTGACAGAAAGCCAAAATCAAACCTGTTCTGTGGTGTTTGGGTCGCTTGCATTTTTGGCTAGGCCAACAAAAGCTTCATTAGCTGACCAAACAGTGCCACACAGCTAAGCACAGGCTGAAGCTAACTGATGCCAAAGGAAACCCGTTTAGAGCATTTCTGAGAGTCAAAGTGGCTTGGTGTCAGACTAACAGAAAACCAAAATGGAACCTGTTCTGTGGTGTTTGTGACTGCAGCATTTTGGCTAAGCTAATGGTAGCTTAGGTAGCAGGTCAAACATGCCACATACCACAACACAGCCTTGGCTGAAGATAATAGATGCTAAAATGGTGCCTGTTTAAAGAATATTTGGGAATGCAGAGTCGAGTTACTGGTGCTGGAGTGACAGAAAGCCACCTAGTGTTTGGTACAGTTGCATTTTGGCTAACAAAAGCTTCATTAGCTGACCAAACAGCACCACATGGCTAAGCACAGGCTTGGCTGAAGCTAACTGATGCCAAAAGAACACCGATTTAGAGGAGTTGCTTGGTGTCAGATTGACAGAAAACCATAACGGAACCTGTTCTGTGGTGTTTGGGACTGCAGTGTTTTGGCTAAGCTAACAGGAGCGTAGGTAGCAAACATGGTGCATACCACAACACAGGCTCAGTTGAAGCTAAAAGATGCTAAAGTGATGCCCATTTAGAGTATATATGAGGGCGCAAAGTTGAGTAACTGGTGTTAGAGTGACAGAAAGCCAAAATCAAACCTGTTCTGTGGTGTTGGGGACTGTTGCATTTTTGGCTAAGCTAACAAAAGCTTCATTAGCTGACCAAACAGTGCCACACAGCTAAGCACAGGCTTGGCTGAAGCTAATTGATGCCCAAAAAACACCTGTTCAGAGCATATCTGAGAGTGCAAAGTGGCTTGGTGTCAGTTTGACAGAAAACCAAAATGGAACCTTTTCTGTGGTGTTTGGGACTGTAGCGTTTTGGCTAAGCTAACGGAAGCTGAGGTAGCAGGTCAGACGTGCCACACACCACAGCACAGGCTTAGCTGAAGCTAACAGATGCTAAAATTATGCCATTTTAAAGAATATTTGGGAGCGCAGAGTCGAGTGACCGGTGTTAGAGTGACAGAAAGCCAGAAACAAACATTCTGTGGTGTTTCTAGCTCTTAGCCGTCGCTGAGCTGCTATCGCTGTCGGTGGGATTCCACACACCATCAATCAGTGACCCCTCCAAAATGGGTGAAATGTGTTTACTTGGCCGATCAGATGTGAAACAGAAATCTAACACGTCCTAATTTTGTAATACCGCCATCATTTTTAAATAATGCAGCAAGAAAGGGAAGTGAAAAGGAGAAACAGGCACGCTAAGCGAGACGGACAGCCCTGAATAAGTGACAAAGACAAGACGGAGACAGAAGCGGAGATGAACGAGACGACGACTAAGGGACAGGCACTCGGAGAGGGAGACAGACAGGCTGAGTCGCTCCGTGTGATAGTCCCTAATCAGTTCAGCAAAACAAATGGAGTTGAAGCGAGGAGCTTTCTACACATAAGCTCTCCACGGACCGGGGGGACGCAGTCTCTGATCTGCTTCCAGAGTCGCCTAATACCTATTAATGCCATTAAATGAGGAGACGACACATTGCACACGAAAAAACAGAGACGCTGGCCAGGCATCACAACGGCACACAGATCTTTTAATATAGCGCGGAAATCTCTGTTGATTAAGCGACGATATTGGAGATTTAGGTGATAATAAAGGACGTGGGATTTAAAGTTTGGAATATTCAAATATTTAATGAGGCATTGGGAGACGGAAGTTTGCTCGGGATGCAGGAACTAGCGAGCTAGGAGACAAACTGATTAATGGTGGTGCCGCTCTCAGAAGATTTTAAACCAACAATTTAATTAACAATTCAATTTAATTGTTTCCCTCTGGATATAAACACTGTTCAGATGGGACGGAGCCGCACACGTTGTTCCCTATCTTTTGGAAAGCTTTTCCCAGCCTCAGGTCTCCGCGGGAACGTGCGAGTTTCAATCAAAAGGAAAAACGTCAGGGCGTCTGGCCGCGCTAGCAGTTAGCGCGTTGGCCGCAGTCGCGCAATACTGTCGGAAAAACTTTTGCACCAAAGCTTTGTAAGGAAATCAGTAAACAATTTGGAGGTGTAAATAAGCTTTGAGAATTGTACCTGACATCTGTTATTAATTACGCTGCCAAACTAAACGACCCCCAACGTTTTCGTTTTCTTTCGCTCGCAGATAACGCTAATCTCCCCACCATTCCGCAGAGGTAACCTGGGTATTTTGCGTTTTGAATACCCTCTTCTTCTCCCTCTTTCTCTCTCTCTCTCTCTCTCTCTCTCTCTCTCTCTCTCACCTGTTACACACAAAAAATGGTGAGATACAGTCGTGTGCAAAAGTTTTGGCACCCTCTTACTGAGAGAAAGTTAGTTCTACAGAGAACACACTCATGCACATTTTAATGCTTAACATATTACGAAAAAAAAAACATGAACTGTGACTTGTGCAAGAACTATGGCACATTTTATATTTGTTGTTTTATTTTTTCCCAAGCAGATAAATAGAAACCGTGCTCGGAAATTGGCAGAAAAAATGAAGAGCATATCATCGCTGTCCAAAGAGAAACGTATCTTCATTTTTGTCGATTTTTATTTTTCTACGTCATTTGAACACAGCATTTCTCCTTCACTTTGTGTGAAAATTTCATAGTGATTGAACAGAAATAGAAATGCTCGAAAATCAATAAGAATAAAATCTCTTTACATAAACTTACATTCAAAGTTAAGAAGGTTTTTGCCCTCTCCTGTAAAGTTACTTGTTTTTCTTTGGACAGCGATGACATGTTAACTTATTTTCATACAAAAAATAATTTGTCTCGATATCTTTGAATATTCTTGCCTCACAGCAAGAATGGCCTGGGTTCGATTCCCGGCCGGGTGACCAGGGTCCTTTCTGTGTGGAGTTTGCCTGTTCTCCCCGTGTCTGCGTGGGTTTCCTCCGGGTACTCTGGTTTCCTCCCACAGTCCAAAGACATGCAGTCAGGCTGATTGGACCTGCTGAATTGCCCCTAGGTGTGACTGTGTATGTCTGTCTGTCTGCCCTGGCGATGGACTGGCGACCTGTCCAGGGTGTATCCCGCCTTCCGCCCAATGACAGCTGGGATAGGCTCCAGCACCCCACCGTGACCCAGAAGGATAAGCGGTTTAGATGATGTATGTATCTTTGAATATCGTCACATTGCCCACCCCAACGACAGCCACTCTTTTAACCACATAGCAAAAAGGGTTCCACTATTGATACAAGCCAAAGAACCCTTTTTTGGTACTATATAGAACTCTTTTTGCTACGACTGTATCCTGGAATCTTTCAGATGCTTTGCATGATTTGTTATTTATGTCTGTTTTTATTGTTTGACCATTCTTTTTTTCTAAATTTAAATAATCTTCAAAATAATCAATTAATCTATTACTAATACAATTGACAGCGGCAGCCCTTGTTAAGAGCAGGCCAACAGTCAAACATAGCCTTCTAACTGTTCTACATGAGAAAAACAAACACTCCACCAATCCACCATAAGCTAGACCACATCATACTCGCATTAGTCACGTGAGAGTGAAGATGAGATATGAGTCAGGGCAAAAGTTGACAGACACGCTTTATTTTTAGTGAAAACAAAGGGTCAGACTTTCTTGACCGAAGGTGAGTCAGTGTAGAGTGAGTATCCGTAAATCTGAGGGCTTTCCAGATAACAATGCAAGTCACATGTATTTGTTATGGTTCGGGGTCACTATGCACTCCATGGCTGCTACTGAAGGGTCCAAAGTTCAGTGACCTAATCAGACAAAACAGCGACATGAGTCATTTCATTATAAAGGCCATGAAACATATCTCCACATCCGGGAGGGACAACACACTCCGTTTGAAAACAATGCAGTGCAATTTCTCTGCCTCCGACAATCGACGCATTCCCAGCTTCCGGTTTCCTGTTTTGCCAAACTGGGGAATTTCCACGTGTATTTTCGTGATTTGGGCTCCTCTGGGCCCAAAAGAATACCCTCTCCGCACTGACAAAGATCAGGGACTAAGTTTAATAAGAATGCTTTATGTAAAAAATTCCAGCAACAAAGGAAATTTGTAAGGGTCATTTATCTGTAAGAAAGTGGGATAATGCTAAATCCCGACCTTTACCTTTCACTCCCATTCACTCCATCCTCAATCTTTAAAGCAAAGATAGGAGATCAGAGATCAGCACTCTTATGCCTTGTTCACGTTGGAAAGTGGGAAAAATGCAAGTCAGTCGTTCCCCATAGAAGTCAGGAAGTCAGATGTTCCCTCAGAAGTCAGACATTCCCTTTGGAAGTCAGATATTCTACACAGAAGTGAGACATTCCCTACAGAAGTCAGACTTTCCTTATGAAAGTCAGAAACTATAATACTTCCTAAAAGTCAGGCATTCCCTGTGGACGTTACTCATTCCCTACAGAAGTCAGACATTCCCCACTTAAGCCAGGTATTCCGTAAGGAAGTCAGACATTCTATACAGAAGTGAGACATTCCCTACAGAAGTCAGGCTTTCCTTATGGAAGTCAGAACTACAATACTTCCTAAAAGTCAAGCATTCCCTGTGGAAGTTACTCATTCCCTACAGAAGTCAGATATTCCCCACTTAAGTCAGGCATTCCTTGTGGAAGTAAGACGTTCCAGACAGAAGTGAGACATTCCCTACAGAAGTCAGACTTTCCCTACAGAAGACATAAACTATGATACTTTCAAAAGGTCCAGCATTTCCTATGGAAGTCAGTCATTCCCTACAGAAGTCAGACTTTATTTTTACCTGAGTCAGTAATTCCCTCCAAAGTCAGAATTTCCATATGGAAGTCAGATAATAATATACTCTCTAAAAGTCAAACATTCCCCTAGGGAAGTCAGGTATTCTCAACGGAAGCCAGAAACTTCAGAATCAGGTATTTCCTACAAACATTCCATATGGGAGTCAACCATTCCTCATGTCAGATACTAAGATATTCCTTTAGAAGTCAGGTATTCCCTTGGAAGTCAGATATTCTTTATGGAAATCTCCTTATAGAATGAGGAATTTCCTATAGATGTCATACATTCCCCATGGAAGTGAATAACAATGCAAAGCAACGATTCCCACATCAATAATCAGAGACACACAGCCCAACATGACAAATTAGCTTGAGAAATTCTCTCCTGAGCCACGACAGTTTCTGAAACCAATCCAGAAAATTCTCCAGAACAGTTACATCACAGGCCATCTTATAACACTGTGTTCCAACTCACACAAACTAAGAATAAAGCGATCTATTGTTCAAAGTATATATGCAGTTCTTCTTTCAATATGTACTCAGAGAGGCCCCAGGTTGGTGCTTTCCACAGATGATGGGTTTTGCCAGAATCAGCCCTTCAGGCAAAAGATCTGGTCAGATATAACGTGATTTAGTGTAAGTTGGCTTTGTCATATGACAGGGAACCAGAGCTGACACACTGAATTAATGCTGAAACCACAAAAACCCATTCACACACTTCATAACCATAAAACAGACGGATAAACATTTCACAAATTAAATCATTTCAAGCATTCGCTTTCACGCATCATCACAACCATATAGCTGTTCAGTCCTGGATTTCTGCTCCTCTTAATCCACTGCGTTTCATTATCTACAGTCAGGAACTAGTGAGAATAAACACAGCTTCTCTGCTATGAGCCGTACTGTAGGTGCATTCCTTGTGGTTATGGTTTATGATGGGTATGTTGTGAAATATTGTCTATACTGGTATTGAGGTCATATGACAATTTTACATCACATTATGCAAATCAATATTCCCGCCCTCTAATATGAGAAGCAGGCTGTGAGAATGAAATCGTAACTTAAAGAAAAAGATTTCCCTATAAAATATTTGCTATGGATGTTAGATACTAAGGTACTCCCTACAGATGTCAGACATTCCCTATAGAAGTTAGACATTCCCTACAGAAGTCGGACAGTCCCTACAGAAGTCAGTCATTCCCTACAGTACTCAGACATTCCCTATGGAAGTTAGACAGTCCCTACAGAAGTCAGTCATTCCCTATAGAAACCAAGGATTCCCTAAATCCCAACATAAGTTAGATACTAACCTACTCCCTAGAAGTCATACCTTCCCTATATGAGTCAGATGTTCCCTGTGGGAGTCAATCATTCCTTCTGTATGTCAGGCATTCCCTATGGAAGTCAGATACTAAGATACTAATTCAGAAACTCCCTTTGGACGTTAGATACTAAGATAATCCCTATGAACCAGACATTCCCTACAGAAGACATTCTTTTTGTATGTCAGGCATTCCCTATGAAAGTCAATCATTCCTTTTGTACGTCAAGCATTCCTTATAGGTGTCAGATACTAAAATCTTCCCTATAAAAGTGAGATACTCCCCACAGAAGACGGACATTGCAAATGGAAGTCAATCATTCCTTGTGGATGTCAGGCATTCTTTGTGAGAGTCAGATACTAAGATACTTCCTAAAGAAATCTGATATTCCCTATTGACGTTAGATACTAAAACAATCCCTAAGAGCCAGACATACCCTACAGAAGATAGGCATTCCAAATGGAAGTCAATCATTCCTTGTGGATGTCAGGCATTCTTTGTGGGAGTCAGATACTAAGATACTCCCTACAGAATTCAGATATTCCCTTTGGATGTTAGATACTAAGATAATCCCTATGAACCAGACATTCCCTACAGAAGACAAACATTCCCTTTGGAAGTTAGTCATTCTTTTTGTATGTCAGGCATTCCCTATGGAAGTCAATCATTCCTTATAGGTGTCAGACACTAAAATCTTCCCTAAGGAATTCAGACATTCCCTATGGAAGTGAGATACTCAGACAATTCCTACACGTCAGACATCCCCTACAAAAGACAGACATTGCAAATGGAAGTCAATTATTCCTTGTGGATGTCAGGCATTCTTTGTGGGAGTCAGATACTAAGATACTTCCCAAAGAAATATGATATTCCCTATTGACATTAGACAATCCCTATGAGCCAGACATACCCTACAGAAGACAGGCATTCCAAATGGAAGTCAATCATTCCTTGTGGATGTCAGGCATTCCAAATGGAAGTCAGATACTAAGATACTCCCTAAAGAATTCAGATATTCCCTATGGAAGGTAGATACTGAGACACTCAGTACGAGCCAGACATTCCCTAAAGAAAACAGACATTCCTTATGCGACCATTCCTTCTGGATGTCAGGCATTCCCTATAAAAGTCAAATCCTAAGATGCTCCCTATAGGAGTCTAGGATTCCCTTGTACGTCAGTGACAAAACTATAATTCCCACCTCAGTAATAAGTGACTCACAGCACAAAGTGACAAAAGCCATTGCACAGTTCACAAAACCAATCCAGAAAAGTGTCCAACCAAATCGCTTTGTAGTAAGTGTGTTTTGGAGATTTGGAAACCTCTCCAGTGGAAATGTGTAATTGCACGCAACGTGCGGAAGAACACTTTGGTGTGCTTCGATCCGAGGATGTGAGTGTATTATCTACTATTGTCATCATATCTTCATCAGTATAATGTTGGTTTTGCACTCGAGATCAAAAAGAAGTGAAACCTTCTTTTCACGTGATACGAAAACGTGATCCGAAAAACTCCCGTTAATTCCAGCCCAACAGCTCTGACTTTTAAATTATTATTACAGGTTTTATAAGGTGACTTGCATCAGCGCACGCAACCATATTTTAGCATGTTTTTTTTTTTTTTTTACCTGACTAAGTAATGTTAAATATTAAAAAATAAAAATGTACTATTACCGTTAAAATTCCTGTCTGGGCCAAAAGCGGCAGCCTGATCTCTGACTGCCATAATAACCTCACCAGGATCCAGGAAAAACATACAGTCAGGATCCTGGCGAGAGAAGGGAATGATGCTACATTAGCGAAAGAATACAATCACCCAAATCAGAACCTTGGCCGACTAACCGAGCATCAGACGCCTGTGGAAAAGACCGGCTAAATTTAGGTGGAACACCTGTAGGGGAAGGCCAGGTTAGCTGGAGAGCGAAAGGCTCGGCTGCTTCCTCTCCGATGCAGAAGTGAAAGTGAACAGAAAGCTGACAAAAACACACGGCCACATGCGCTGACCACCAGCCCTAACCCATAAACCCTCCCTGTCAACAACTCGCAGAGCTCTTCCACTGTACTCTAATGTCTACTGTAGTCTATAGATATGATTCTTTAGTTATCCATACTCGAAATAAGGACGGGCGTTTTAACCACTTCTCCTATATGAATATAATAAGTTATTTTACGTTATCATTCATTCAGCCATGCAGCCAGCATAGCAAATGATCTTTACCTGAGAGTTTGGTTAAATTAGCCATTTGTTTTTAGGCTGATTTAGAGATGCGTATTTGTGTTCTAGGCTAATTTAGTCATTTATCTTTGCATTTTAGGTTAAATTAGCAATTTAGTGATTATCTCTGCATTTTAGGTTGATTTAGAGATTGATCTTTGCATTTTAGTCCAATTTGTTGATTTATTCTTGTGTTTTAGTCTGATGTAGCAATGTTTCTTTGCATTTTAGGCCAATTTAGTTTTAGTCTGATTTGTGATTTATCTTTGTGTTTTAGTCTGATTTGTGATTTATCCTTGTGTTTTAGTCTGATCTGGTGATTTATCTTCTTTTTTAAGATTTATTTAGTGATTTATCTTCTTTTTTTAGATTGATTTAGTGATTTATCTTCTTTTTTAAGATTGATTTAGTGATTTATCTTTGTGTTTTAGTGTAATTTAGTGATGAAATCTCTGCATTTTAGCCTGATTTAGTGGTTTACATCGGAGTTTCAGGCCGATCTCATGGTTTATCTCAGTGTTGTAGGCCGATTTTGTAATTTATCTTTGTGTTTAAGTCTGATTTGGTGATTCATTTTTGTGTTTTAGTCTGATTTAGTAATGTATTTGTGTATTTTAGTGGTTTATCTCAGTGGTGTAGGCCACTTCGGTAATTTATCTTTGTGTTTTAGAATGATATGGTGATTTATCTTTGTGTTTTAGATCGATATGGTGATTTATCTTTGTGTTTTAGAGCTGATTTAATAGTTTATCTCTGTGTTTTAGGTCTATTTAGATAGTTTATCTTTGTGTTTTAGGCTGATTTTGTAATTTATCTTTGCGTTTTATGCTGATTTAGTGGTTTATCTCAGTGTTTCAGGCCAATTGAGTAATTTATCTATGTTTTGAGCAGATTCAGTTGTTTATCTTTTTGCGTTTTAGATTGATTTATTGATTCCCCTAAGTGTTTAAGGCTGAAATAGTGATTTAACGTTGTATTTTGTTCTATTCTGTTTAGTGACTGTTTTATAAAAGCAATAATCCACTTGAGGTCATTTTACACCTCTTCATGTTGATCCTAACAACACTGCCTAGAGTGATAAAATCACTCTCACACACCGTCAACAGAGGCTTAATGCTTTATTGTGTATTCCACACCCAGTAAACACGAACACAAGCTCAGATGGCCGTCTACTGAATGACCCAGCCCATCTCTACTTTAAAGCACAGTACCTCAGCTCACTTCTTCGGCTTTTTCCACAACCCAAGGCAGGGGAGGTCAAGAAGGCACCGCGTTTCGCTCAACAGCTAGACGGTCACAGTCGGCGAACGAACATAAGCGCATTTTACGATTTCTAAACCCACCGCAGCCGGAACATCCTCATAACCCTCAACAAAAACCAGCCGAGAACAGAGACAGACAGCCCAACAAAACGCTTACATAAACAGCATTCTCTCTTTACCTCTCCCTCTCTCTTCACCTCCCTCGCTCTCTCTCTATTCTCCTTTTCTTTCGCTTTGCCCCCAGGCTGGACAGAAAGGGAGCGAGAGGGATAAAGAGATGTGAAGACTGCAGAGAGAAAAGAACAAAGCGAGGGATGATATATGGGCGTTAAGCCGGCCAGTTTGAAGGGCTGTCAGTAAAGAGTAACCTCGCCGATGAGCAACTAATCCACACAGTTCAGTCGCTTTACTGAAACATACGAGCACAATAAGAAAGACCTTGTAGTGCTGCAGAGTTTTCAGTCAAATGACCAGTCCAAGAAGCTCCTTAGTTGTGGTGTAGCAATGCTTAAGTGGACAGTCCAGGCCTAGTAGCTACGATACAGCATCACTCAAGCCGCTAGTCAAGGCAGCCAAGCAGCTGTGATGTAGTGTCGCTCAAATAGCCAGCCTAAGAGGCCACACAGTTGCAGCGTGGCGTTACTTTAGCAGCCAGACCAAGAAGTCGTGTAGCTGTGGTGTGTAAAGTCAGTCAAATGACCAGTCCAAAAAGCTCCTTAGTTGTGGTGTAGCATTGCGTAAGTGGACAGTCCAGGCAGACTCATAGCTGCAGTGTAGCATTGCTTCTTGGGCTGGCTGCTCAAACGTCGCTACACTGCAGCTATGAAGCTGCCCGGAATGGTCACTTGAGCATTGTCCACAGGTTTTTGGTACACAAACCTATCCAAAAGTTATTGACAGTGAGGTTTTATGGGTTTTGCAGATTGTTCGGCCTTAAATCGAGGAGATTTAGGTTCATACTGGGTTAAGCATACAGGAATCAGAGCCTGTTACATATTCTTCGATTTGAGGGACTAAAAGAAAAAAAAAAACTGGACAAATGAACTAAAGCTTGAATCAGTCTGTGTCTGAAAGTCTTTACACTCCAGCGTTTCTTCTGAAATGAAGGTGTTAGTAGTGAGTTTGTGCTGCAGTAACAGCCTCTACTCTTCTGGGAAAGCTTTACACTAGATGTTGGAACATTGCTGTGAGGATCTGATTGCATTAGTGAGGTCAGGTACTGATGCGGGATGGTCAGTTCTGGATACTGCTGAGCTTAGGCTCATGCAGCTGATCCAGAGCATCCTGCTCTATTGGTCGAAGTCTTGCCATGGAATTCATGGAATTAGAAGAGACCCTTGCAAGGTTTCTGGCACTGTTATCTATAAACATGGACTAAAATGCATTAGCATTAGCTAAAAACACTATTAGCTGTATCTTGAGCCCTGAATTCTGTCCATTTCTGTAGATAACATTTGTGGTGTAGAATTTGCTGGATCTCACCCACTCCAACACATATATAAACACACTCCGCTCTGAGACTTCTGAAATTAATTAAATTCAGAGGCGTGTGAACGCTTAGCTCCGACTTATATTAAAGAAAAAAGCGTGATCCTAAAACAGCAACAGGAAGATCCCTAAACGTGGAGAGAGAACAAAGAGAACGTCTCCCGCTGAGAAATCCAGAGGCCGGATTCATAACAACTTAACAAGGAGCAAAAACTTACAAGATCTGAAGTGAACGAACACGGAAACGTCTAAACATTCTCTTAAAGACGTCCTGCTTATTAGTTTCACAGATTTCCTTAATTACTTTAAATCAAATTATGTATTATGCAGCTCATCAGTTCCATTTTTCAGCCTACAGTCTTAGACGGCACAACGTTAACGTTAATATATAATGTTTAATTCACTCAGTGTCTACAGAGAAAACCAAGATGGACCAATGAACTTTAGTAACAAGAGCTCACGTGTGGTAAACAAGCCACCACAGACATATAGTAAGAATTCAATTCTTGATATCAACAATTAAATTTCTACGTCAAAATTCAGTTTTTACTAGTAAGAATGAAATTTTCACGTGGAAACTGAATTCCTGATATCAAGAAAAAAAGGACTGAAAGCTAAACCAGTTTGCCATACAATACTGCCATATCGCTGCTGTCGGAAGAAAACCTTGTATCTCCATTTTTGTCGTTTTTCAGTTTGTGTCATCATTTGAAGATACCTGTTCTTTACATTGTGTGTAAATTTCATGATGAATGGACCAAGAGAAACGGCCCAAAATGACTTGGAAAGACGTCTGGTTCCATCGACCTTCATTAAAACTAAAGTAGTTTTTTTTCTTCTCCTGTAAAGTTATCGTTTTGGAGATACAACTTTTTCTTCCAACAACAGCGACATGTTTATCTACACATGCTTCAGTTTTGTTTTTTGATATTTTGCACAATAAAATATTTTACTTACATAAAAAAAAAGAAGGGACAACCCAGAATAATAAGTCACAAAAAAAGGTTTACATAAGCATCTAAAAGGGTTTAATTTGAAAATAAATAAATATTGTGATACATATCAAAACTGTCAGCAACTTAAATCATACTATGCTACATTTTCGGCTATACTGCCCGCTACTATTAGCTAGCATTTGCTCTTAGAACTGCTCTAAATGCATGCATCCATATATATATATATATATATATATATATATATATATATATATATATATATATATATATGTATATATAAAATAAAAGAGATTTCCAAAGATGTTTTTGAATATTACCAATTTAGCTCATCCTTTCTGTTCTGTTCTTCTCTATTCACCTCAACCTTCAAGATACATCATCAGAAGGGAGCCTGAAAATCTCACTCTTCAGCACCGAAGGATGCGGGAAGGCAGATGTAGTAGTGTTTACATTTTTAATTTCAGCTTCAGCGCCCCTTTAAGACACCTGGCCTTAGATCTGAACGAGTGCCTCTGCTCTCCTGAGCGGAACAAAACCCAAAAAAGAAAGAACAAGGCCGCAAGAGTGGCGCGACAATTTGTTTACAGCAGCGTTGACATCTCTGGGAAAGCAGGCTGGTGGTGGGGCGAGCGGAGCCGTGGCGTCAGGACACCCGCGGCATTAGTGTTAATTAAGTTTGCGACGGTACGACAACATGGCAAAAGCAGCCTCTGCCGTCTTCTTCCTCAGCCTGCTTTCCGCCCGTCTGTTGGTGGAGAACCTAAGCGGAGCTGAAACTAATGTCCCAGCGTGTTTACCCCACCAAATTATTTAGCGGATGAGAGAGATGGGGTGCGCAAGTGGCTCTCGCTCCCTTATGTCCTCTTACAGCTCTCGATGGGCTGTCGCCGTCTGCGTTAAGGGCGACATCGTACACTGAAAACTCCAGTTGACCGGTTTTCTCCCTTTCAAAATGTAGTCAAATAGCCATGATATGTTTAGTGGCTAAATTCTGCTTCTGCAGTTGTAGTGCTGGAGCTACGAGGCTAATGTCACTGACAAGTAATGGGAGCATATACCACACCAGTTAGCATGGTGCTAACTGCACGCGTAAATAATCTTACACTTGCCTCAAACTGAGCTGTTAAAAGGGTCCTTCTGGCCTAAGACTAGCTTAACATGTTAGTTTTTTGTGCTAGTTTTTTTTTTTTTGACAGAATTCACATTCTTGTAACAGTTTTCATGTTTCAGTCATCAGTGTTCTCGCACTACAATACCCAGCATGCATTACAATACAAATACGTCATTAAACCCCTTGGAATCCCTGTGGCATCAACAAATCCTGGCTACTAGCCTAACCACTGATCTGCAGGCTAATAAACACAATCAAGCTAGCATTAGCTTAACTTTACCTCAGTCGCTGAAACAAAAACATGAAAAAACAGCAATTCTCTATTTATTCTTCGCAAAATGATGTGATGTTTTTAACACTTTCAGTCAGAGAAAAGAAGCTAACCTAAACTAAGTTAGCTAAACAGCCTCGCTAACCTTGCTAACTTTAGCTTTTAGCTTGTTTTCCTTCTCGTCTGTCGAGTCGTTTCTGTTGTTGCCATGAACATGAACACTTAAAGCATGATTAAACGGTTCTTTGCATCCTGAAATGGTTCTGCAGGAAGCACTCTTCTACTGTGACAAGCAAGACATAACAATAGCTTAACCCTTTTTAGAACTAGAAAGGTTCTATGTAGAACCGTACACAAGAAGTTCTCCATCAGTCTAAATAATGATTTCACGATGCAAAGAATCCTTTATTAATGAAAAAGGTTCTTTGAGTGTTCAGGATTGTACATAGAACCATTTTCTTTACTAAACAATCTGTGAAAAAACAATAACATAACCACACCTAACCTAACGTAACCATACCTGTAACACACCTAACCTAACGTAACCATACCTGTAACACACCTAACCTAACCATACCTGTAACACACCTAACCTAACCACACCTGTAACACACCTAACGTAACCATACCTGTAACACACCTAACCATACCTGTAACACACCTAACCTAACCTAACCACACCTGTAACACACCTAACCTAACCTAACCTAACCATACCTGTAACACACCTAACCTAACCTAACCATACCTGTAACACACCTACCCTAACATAAGCACACCTGTAACACACCTGACCTAACATAACCACACCTGTAACACACCTAACATAACCTAACCACACCTGTAACACACCTAACATAACCATACCTGTAACATACCTAACCTAACATAACCACACCTGTAACACACCTAACCTAACATAACCACACCTGTAACACACCTAATCTAACATAACCACACCTGTAACACACCTAATCTAACATAACCACACCTGTAACACACCTAACCTAACACATCTAACAGTCCTCATGTAACTTTGATAGTTCCCTGAGGTTTAAACTGCTGGGGTCAAACTGACCCCAAAGATGAAAGACGTTAGTAACTTTGAGTATAACTGGAGGGCTGGAGGAACACAAACTGTCCATCAGCAGATCAGCCTCCGTCTCCTCTTTAACAAACTTTGCCGTGGTTACCGCTCACGACAGATATTCCCAAGCGGAAGGCTAGCGATTCCTCGCTCCGTAACTGTGAGCCCCGTAGGCTTTCACCCCGATATCCATCGCCACGGAGACGCGACTGCGGCAGCAGGACAGGGACGGCTCCGGGCCCAACACCTTCTTGTCACCCTATTCTTGGTTCGGGGGAAGGCAGAGTGCGAACGCGCTAACAAGTTAGCAATCAGCGTGGGTGACAACACACTCTTTCACCACGGGAGGCTCTCCCTGAACACACACCCGCGCACACACACACTCAGACGAGTACAGACACACAGCGTTTCTGTTGTTCTCTGGGCAAATGAGCAGAGCACGATGAGAAAAAGTAATTAAAATAACAGCGAGAAGATAAAAGCAGTTTCCCCCACTCACTCCTCAAGTGAGTGTTCGGTGTCTGAAGTTTGCTTCTTTAGAGCTACGAGGCTAATGTCGCCAAGTAATGGCTATAAGCTTTTATTCCACCAATTAGCATGGCGCTAACTGCACGCTTTAACATGAAACCATATCAAATTGTTAAGTAAGCTGGAATAGACGTGTTTCTGACACTGTATTATAAACTGTCTTCTATTAATATGGACTGACTAATATACGTCACATACAGTAGCATTTGTGGCACACTAACAAAAGAACAGAATAAAAGTCCTTCATTTATTTAATTTCTGGTCAAGAAAGTTTTCAGGAGATGTTTCTGACAACGAAGGAGAAAGTCGATGAAAATAAGTCCAGCAAAACTGCCACCATCAGATAAACGGCACTTAAAGCTCATCAAGCGGAAAATTCTACCAACTTCTAAGACTGAGCTTGAAAGCAAGTCCTGAAAAACAATGGAAGCTGTAACGAAGGTGAAGTGTAGACACTAAATACTGAAAACAAATGTATCTATTTCATTGTTAAGGCCTCAAATTTTCTGTTAAATATATTTTCTGTTTTTTTCCTGATGCTGAAAAATGAATAACCTGCATTTCATGGATTTTTTGACTGGAAATTAAATCAGCTGAATTCTGTATTGATGATTAGTAGTTATTAAAAAACTACTGCACTGTTTATGGAACATTTCTTTAGTTTAGAACTGAAGCTGCTAGGCTAATGGTGCTAACAAACACTGGAAGTTAACAGTCAACGAAACCATTTCCACAAATATATGCAAAAATGTTCATGTTTCTTTCAAATTACATTGAAAGGCTATGTAAACTCACTTTTTGTTAAGAAAAATATTTAGTAATATTGCATGGATTCACCTTATTTGAGCTACTTTATTATCCACATAAAGTTATGTTTTCTAGTACAACAACCTGTCAAACTCTGAAGGGCAACAGGCACATTTTTAAGAGTCACTATGAAGGTTTATAACACAGTAATATCTCAGACTTTCTTACTGTAAGAACGTTTGAGGTAGCATACTGAAAAACGACGAACCTACGAAAAATGAGGTGTTGCAAAAACAGAACAAAAATATATGGATAGTCTGGTCGATCTTCTGCGGTGACTTTCGACGTTCGGTTACCTTGTGAAATCAGTACAAAGTGCACTTTTACACATAATTTCACACATATTCGTAGAAACAGTTTGGGTGACTATTGACTTCCACTGTTTGTTAGCAACGTTAGCCTCGTAGCTCCAGCACTAAAAAAAAGAAGGAAATCTGGAGACCAAATATGTCCTGGCAGACCACTACACATTTACAAATGATGGTTCTTCAAGGGTTCTTCAGCACAGAAAATAGTTCTAAATAGAACCATGAACACTCAATGAGCCATTTGCATGATTAAAGGGTTCTTTACACCATGAAAGAGTTCTTCAGATTGTTGGTGAGTTTTTTTTACGTGGTTCTATCTAGAACCTTTTTGAAAAGAACTTTCTATGGTTCTATATAGAACCATACACAAGACATTCTCCATCAGTCTAAAGAACCATTTCATGATGCAAAGAACCCTTTAATCATAAAAAGCGCTCTTTGAGTGTTCAGAGTTCTATATAGAACCTTTTTGAATAGGGTTCTATATAGCACCAAAAGGGTTCTTCTATGGTTACAGGCTTGATATCGTAACAATACAAGAACGCTTTTTGGTGCTATATAGAACCCTTTTCAAAAAGATTCTACATAGAACCTTCTACAGCACGTTCTGCATCAATCTGAATAGTGATGCAAAAACACTTTAATCATGCAAAGGGTTCTTTGAGTGTTCATGATTTATACAGAACCATTTTCTTTACTAAAGAACCCTTGTAGAACCATCATTTTTAAGAGTGTACATTTAGGCTAAGTGGAAAATCATGTGAAGTGGATTTTTCATCGAACTATTCAACGGAGTATTCTATCACTTTGCATTAAAAGCGATGATCCACTCGTCGTACGTTACAGTGATTTCACTCCATGTCGTGCCTAACAACACCCCCCTCTGTAAACCACTGCAGTACATGGCCTTCAGCGGATTAATGCTTTAATTCCGTTAAGCCAGGCCTGCCTTCCTCGAAGGGTTAACAATGGAGCAAACAGACTCCAGTGAGAAAGCTCTCCTCTCTCTCTCTCTGTAGCTCATTTCAGTTTAAATTGTATCAAATGTCTTTCACTAACTACATTATAAAGCAATTACGGCTTAATGGCTGTCTAAATCCATTATCAACATTCATCTAACCTTTAAATATTTAAAGATAATACCTATTTAATTAGGGAAATGTAATGGACGGGTACAGAAAGTGCATCAGTGCATATTTAGTCGGAGCTTTTTGCCGGTTTTCAGCAGGCCTGTCACTCAGCGGCACTATGTCTCTCTACTATTTACTCTCACACACACACACACACACACACACACACACACACACACACACACACACACACACTCGACGGCGAGCACCGCTGCTTCAGGACGTGTGTTTATTCCAATTAAGCTGGAGCGGGACACAATAGAGCAACCAGCTGCACGCTACACAGCTCACTTCACCTCTCCCAGAGCAGCACTCTACACGGCCACTGTGTATTCATCACTCTCTTCTGACATAACGCTCGCTTTACAGGGGCGGAGCAAACACGTGAGTGTGTGTACGTGTGCGCAAACACTGAAGAGCTCTCTCACACTCAAGTGAAAGGCTAATGTTCAGCTTACATCAAACACACAACAGTGGCTTTAATGCTTTGTCGGAAAATGAGGTCATACATATGTATCATGTGTGTTAGTATATGTATGTGATAATAACACATCTCATATATATTATGCACATATAAGTATATATACACCTATTAACAATAAGTCTTTTTGTATTATACATAATGTAATTTTATGTAAATTTACATATATCCCAAAATGATTTCTCCCATATAAGTTATATCTGTAAGTAACTATATGTAAAAAATCATGTCTCATATGCATTATATATGTGTAAGTTCTACACATAATAATTATAATATGTCCTATATGTATTATATACACCGATCAGGCATAACATTCTGACCACCTCCTTGTTTCTACGCTCATTGTCCATTTTATCAGCTCCACTTACTATATAGGAGCACTTTGTAGTTCTACAGTTACAGACTGTAGTCCATCTGTTTCTCTGATACTTGGTTAGCCCCCTTTTACCCTGTTCTTCAGTGGTCAGGACCCCCATGGACCCTCACAGAGCAGGTACTATTTGGGTGGTGGGTCATTCTCAGCACTGCAGTAACACTGACGTGGTGGTGGTGTGTTAGTGTGTGTTGCGCTGGTCTGAGTGGATCAGACACAGCAGTGCTGCTGGAGTTTTTAAACACCTCAGTGTCACTGCTGGACTGAGAATAGTCCACCAACCAAAAATGTCCAGCCAACAGCGTCCTGTGGGCAGCGTCCTGTCACCACTGATGAAGGACTAGAGGATGACCAACACAAACTGTGCAGCAGCAGATGAGCTATCGTCTCTGACTTTACATCTACAAGGTGGACTGACAAGGTAGGAGTGTCTAACAGAGTGGACAGTGAGTGGACACAGTGTTTAAAAACTCCAGCAGCACTGCTGTGTCTGATCCACTTGTACCGGCACAACACACACTAACACACCACCACCACGTCAGTGTTACTGCAGTGCTGAGAATGACCCACCACCCAAATAGTACCTGCTCTGTGAGGGTCCATGGGGGTCCTGACCACTGAAGAACAGGGTAAAAGGGGGCTAACAAAGTATCAGAGAAACAGATGGACTACAGTCTGTAACTGTAGAACTACAAAGTGCACCTGTACAGTAAGTGGAGCTGGTCAGCCCTGTTTAACTCTGCTTTTATGAAAAGTCAGGCCAGTCATGCACAGAAAATGTATGAAAACAAACAAACACACACACTTTGTCAGGTTCCACCATCATACCCATATGTCGCACACACACGCGCTGGCTAAAAATAAGGCCGTGATGTTAACATGACCTAAGCTGAGTAATGTGCCATAGCGTGAGAGAGTGGACACAGGGTAATTATGGGGGAGGGTCAAGCGCAGAAACGGCATTAAAAACAGCAGCTTACTGTCAGAGTGAGTATAAGACCAAGAAACATCTGAAGGAAAAGTGTGAGCCTTAGTTATTAAACTGTGCTTGTCTGCTTGACTGACTGGTAGCACCGCCTGACTTTTCAGACTAATTTTAAATTAAACAGGCATCTGCTTAGACACCTGTAGAAACCTTTGTTTGAACTTGAGTTTATACTCATTTTTTTTTTCAAATAAATAAACATTATTATAATAATTCCACATTTTTATGGCTCTCCTGAGGTTGGACCACCTGACATGGTAAACTGACCCGTTACAAAATAAAAGTCCATTGTTTTTGGTTGTGCAGTCTGACATTTGAGGAAGTAAGAACATGCATTTTAATGAGTTGAGCACTTTTAAAGTGAACTTATTTTGTTTCCTTTCTAAGTTTTCAAACATAAAATCATGCCAAACCATTGGATTTTGGAATTTTATGTAACTAAACTACCTTTATTTTTAATTATTTTACTTAATCAACGTATGTGGTTGGACGGTTGCACCAGCTGACATTTTTAGACTTTTGGAGGCAAAAAGAAACTAAAATGAATTTTATATGGATGCACTGAAAATTGTTTCATGAATAATTTGATGTATGTTGTGTAAATTCTTTTTGGACACGTGATGTAAACGAGCCCTAATTGTGAGACTGTTCCATTCACCATGAATGGAGTAGAATAAATGGATTAAAATACATTTTAAGCCAAAACTTCATCACAAAACTATCATAAAACAGTGTCTCAGTCTTCAGGCAGTGAATTCATAACCATTTCATGTAGGAACTTTCTGTGAGGGAGCTTTTAGAGGTGGACGTCTGGTTCCTCTCACCACCACTGTGAACAGTTCTGACTCGGTAAGTTTATCTAGAACAGAGCGTTTCACACCAAACCACTCTGAATGACTCTGTTTATATCTTAACCATTTAGTTATGTAGAAATTTTCAGAAATCGGTGGAGTTCTCCTTTAAGTTTACGCCACATTTCAGTCTTGAAGGATTTACTAAAGATCTTTTAGAGCAGGAACATCAGGGTTGTAGAAAAAATGCACTGAAAAAACAATATTTCTCCATAAACCGGTAAGTTGGCATCGTCTACAACTTCTACTGGCCAAGCAGTACGATCCTGTGACCACAGTGACCACAGTATTGCTGTAAATACAGTAATGCTGACTACAGAAATCACTTTTTTGGTTGAAAAAATAAAGACACCAACCTCACTGACCACAGCATCACATTATTAATTTATGGCACCCAGCACAAAATTCACTGACCTCACGCACTCACTGCTTTACTGCAGTAAAACTCCGCTTTTATGAAAAGTCAGGCCAGTCATGCACAGAAAATGTATGAAAACAAACACACACACACACACACACACACACACACACACACACACACACACAACCTATCAACCAGCATGGATTAAATCTCAAAAACCTGCCAACCTCACACCAAACTCACTGACCATAGTACTGTTTTTGTGGGCAGGTTTTGGTCACAAAGACCTGGCAACCCTGTACCAAACTCAATGTCTACAGCATATTTTTTTAAGAGATGTTTTGGTCACAAAGACATGGCAACCCTGCACCAAACTCTCTGACCATAGCATTCTTTTTCTAGGGAGGTTTTGGTCACAAAGACATGGCAACCCTGTACCAAACTCACTGACCATAGCATCTTTTTTTTGGGAGGTTTAGGTCACAAAGACCTGGCCACCCTGCACCAAATTCACTGTCTGCAGCATCTTTTTTGGGGAGGTTTAGGTCACAAAAACCTGTCAACCCTGCACTAAACTCACTGCCCATGGCATCTTTTTCTGAAGGAGTTTAGGTCACAAAGACATGGCAACCCTACACCAAACTCACTGACCACAGCATCTTTTTTTGGGAGGTTTTGTTTACAAAGACCTGGCAACCCTGCACCAAACTCACTGTCTACAGCTCTTTTTTTGGGGAGCCGGTGTCACAAAGACCTGGCAACCCTGCAAGAAAGTCACTGTCTGCTGCACCTTTTTTTGGGAGTTTTTGGTCACAAAGACCTGGCAACCCTGCACCAAAATCACTAGCTGCAGTTGTGTAGACTCGATCCTTCAAAAAGACTTAAATGAAGCAGAAGCTTTATCCACGCCTCTCTCTCCCTCTTTCCCTCTCTCTCCCTCTGTCTGTCTGTCAGTCTGTCTCCATCCCTCCGTCTCTCTGCCGCCTTCGCACATCCGAGGGGAAGCATATGCTGGAGTGCGATCGGCTCGGCCGGCCAGCCAAGAGCGCGGCGAGGATCATTAAAGAACGAGAGCCGCCGAAACCTTCCTCAGGCACGGAGACCGGGCCGCGCATATGGAGGGCATAAAGAGGGGGCCTGACCACGATAAGCGCGCGCGAGAGAGCGGCGCTCGGATTTTAATACTCTTGTAAACACGACGACAGATGAACGGGTCATCACAATATTGAGTTAAGAGCGCGCGGGATGTAGCGGGAAAGCGGCGTTAATTACCTCGGCCCTCTGAACGGAGCGCATCATCATTACTGCGTTTACGAGCAGATCGCTGACCAGCCGCGGGTCCACAGCTCCGCCGCCGGGAGAGCTGGATTCCCCCGTACCCATTCACTAACGCTCCACAACTTAAAAACAGATTTAAAAACGGGAGAGCAGTGCTGTGCGAAAGTCAGAGGCCACCCTTCGTTTATCTCGTTTCTTCTCAGAACAGCCATTAAGTACAAGTTACTCGTTTTTCAGGAGATTCTTCTAAATATATTAGATATGAGAATATAAATCGTCAAAGGAAAACAAGTGAAAGAAGAGGAGTTTCCATTAAAAGCTACAGAAGAAAATGGGGCTCCTCACAACCACCTGGAAGACCCGGTAGACCACCAACACTGTCCCATCAGATAAACAGCACAGAAGAAACCTCAACCAACTTCTGAAGCCCTATTCGAGTGGGATTAGTGTTACCTGGGGATGTGCTGTAATTTGGGAGATTACCAACGAGATCCCTGATCCAGTTTCAATCCAGTATGAAACTGCCACGACCGCTAAGTGATAACTCCCCAACCTCAGAGCTCCTCAGTCAGTCCTGCGGTTACATTCCAGTGTCTAGTTTTTTCCTGTTCCACCTTAAATGCCGCAGCAATTAGATTCCGGCGTCTCAATTTTCCCGTTCCACTTTAAATGGTACAGTGGTTAGGTTCCGACATCTTGGTTTTCCCGTTCCACCTTAAACACCGCAGCAGTTACATTCTTGCATCTCAGTTTTCCCATTCCACCTTAAATAGCGAAGCAGTTACATTCCGGCATCAGTTATCTCGTTCCACCCTTAAAAGGAAAATGGTTCCATTCTGGCGTCCTGTTTTTCCCGATCCAACTTGAATGGCGCAGCAGTTATATTCTGGCATCTTGCTTTTTCCGTTCCACCTTAAATAGTGAATCGGTTATATTCTGGTGTCTTGGTTTTCCAGTTCCACCTTAAGTGGTGCAGCGTTTACATTCTGGCATCTCAATTTTCCAATTCCACCTTAAGTAGTGAATCTGTTACATTCTGGAATCTCAATTTTCCCGTTCCACCTTAAACACTACAGCAGTTACATTCTGGAATCTTGGTGTTCCCGAGAGCGAAGTGGTTACATTCTGCAGCTTTGTAGAAAACGGCTCCTCTCTTTATTTTCTTTTTGTGACCTGAAGACAAGGCGAACGGCTAAAGTGGAGCCCGATCTGACCAGTTCATTAATCCTGCAGTTTAAGACCAGAACACTGACCACAGCACGTTTGGTGATGACCAAATTACAGAGAGAAGGAAAACGAAACGTCCTCTGCTCAAAATAATCCAGCTCCAGTAGAGCTTGAAGGGAAATTCCACCAATTTTTTCACATTTTTACACAACTAAACGGTTAAGATGTAAACAGGTTCAGTCAGAGTGGTTTGGTGTGAAACGCTCTGTTCTGTTGAAACGTACAGAGAACTGTTCACAGTGGTGGTGATAGGAACCAGACGTCCACCTCTAAAAGCTCCTCACAGAAAGTTCCTACATGAAATGGTTATGAATTCACTGCCTGATGACCGAGACACTGTTTTATGATGGTTTAGAGAACTTAAACTCCATTCATGGTGGAGGGATACATGCAGGGCGCTGTGAGGCAAAATAGTCCCCAAAGAAAACTTATTATTTCAGATTTTCCACTATTTTCCATCATCAACATTCCATATAAACTCAGAAGACTCGTGTAGGTTCACTGGTGGTTCTGGATAGTGAATAAAATGTCTATATTTGTGTTGTAGTCATGGCGACCCTTGGTTCCTATCACCACCACTGTAAAGACATCTGAACCATTTCACACCAAACCACTCTGAATCTCTCTGATTAGATCACACCAACAGAATTATGCAAAAATTTTGAAAAATCGGTGGAAGTCTCCTTTAAGGCTGAACCTTAGAGGTGTGGAAAATTCACTGAAATGAACCTAATTTCTCTCTCAGAATTTCACTGTTACTACGCCAACGATTGGACCTTTACAGTGTCCACAGCAGGCCAGCGATTGGACCTTTACAGTGTCCGCAGCAGGCCAGCGATTGGACCTTTACAGTGTCCACAGCAGGCCAGCGATTGGTCCTTTACAGTGTCCGCAGCAGGCCAGCGATTGGTCCCTATGCTTCCACACTGTGGGAAGAAGGGGGTGTTTTTATTTCCACACAGCATGAATTCCACAGCTTTAAAGTCCGGAGACCTTTTATTAAGCAGAAACAAACGTCAGGAAAGGCAGCGAACATGCCTGCACACGACACACACGCACACACACACACACACACACACACACACACACACACACGCACACACACGCACACACACAAACACACACAAACACACACACACACACACACGACACACACACGCACACGCACACACGCA